>NW_011345930.1:2274-6375 GCF_000735185.1 Notothenia coriiceps | reverse complement strand
GTCCAACTGGGAGTCGTATGCTGAGGAGACTGAAAGAAGGTCAGCTGGCCTGCCAGACCCAGACACAGCCGACCTGGATGCGGCCTATGCAGCCTACTGCCAGGTCCTCCTGGGTGCGGCAAAGAAGACCATACCACGTGGCTATAACAGGAATTACATCCCAGGTTGGGATGAGGAATGCAGCCACCTTCTGTGTGACCACCAGAGGGCTAGCTCCAGAGAAGACGTGGATGTGACTGCAGCAGCACTGCTCAAGAAGCTGGATATCACCCGCAGGGCCAGATGGACAGAGGTCGTTGAATCAATCGACTTCACCCATTCTAGTCGCAAGGCGTGGCAGACCATCAACCAGCTCACAGGCAGAAATACAACACCCCACAGCTGCCCAGTCACAGCAAACGCCATCGCATCCCAGCTCCTGAAGAATGGCCGCTTCCCGGATGCTGACAAAGCCTTTGCCCGACTGACATCGCGTGAGGTGTCTTGCATCTCGGGAGCGGCCAGTGTCGATTCCAACCTCTCGGGAGAATTCACAGCAGAGGAACTCAGTGAGGCCATGAGCAAGCTCAAGCCAGGCAAATCCCCTGGCCGTGACAACATCCACCCGGAGTTCGTCATCCACCAGAGCACAACAACATCTGGCTGGCTCTGTGCTTTCTATACATCATGCTACCAGAGATTAAAGCTCCCAAAAACTTGGCGCCGTGCCTCTGTCATAGCTCTGCCGAAGCCAAATAAATCAGCAGAAGATCCCAAGTCATACAAACCAATCTCGTTGCTCTGTGTCCCATTCAAGATCTTGGAGAGGATGATCCATAGCCGCATCGAGCCAGTGGTGGACTCACAGCTCCCACGGGAACAAGCTGGTTTCCATCGTGGAAGATCAACAGGAGACCAGGTAACACTACTCTGTCAGGACATCGAGGACAGCTTCCAGGACAATGAGAAAGCTGGGGTAGTGTACCTAGATCTGACTGCTGCATATGACACCGTGTGGCACCGGGGACTCCACCTGAAGCTGCTGAGGACAATACCGGACCGCCACATGGTGAAGTTCATCATGGAGACACTTTCCAACCGTAGCTTCATCCTCCAGACCAGCAGTGGCCAGTGCAGTAGGCTCAGAAGACTGAAGAACGGGGTACCGCAGGGGTCTGTTCTCTCTCCGATGCTGTTCAATGTTTACATCCACGACCTACCTGATACAGCATCCAGAAAGTATGGCTACGCAGACGATCTTGCCATCATGCTGAGCCGACCAACGTGGAAGGCGATGGAAGAGAGTCTTAACGAAGACATGGGCACACTAGTAGCAAACCTTCGAAGGTGGCGTCTACAGCTCAGCATCGGAAAGACAGTCGAAGCGGCATACCACCTTAGCACCAGAGAAGCCAGAAGTGAACTTGAGGTGCGCGTCGACAACAAATGTCTGGAGGTCCAGCAAGCCCCGAAGTATCTTGGAGTGCGTCTGGATCGGACATTATCCTTAAAAAAAAACCTGGAAGAAGTCAAGGCCAAGGTGACATCCAGGGTCGCGCTGATCCGCCGCCTCGCTGGAACAACCTGGGGAGCCTCCGCTAAGACGCTGCGAATATCCACTCAAGCCCTGGTCTTCTCTGCAGCGGAATACTGCGCCCCAGTCTGGAGCAGAAGCCCTCATGCGAGAAAGGTCGACGTGGCTATCAATACCTCCCTCCGAATAATAACTGGATGCTTAAAGCCTACCCCTGTGTCCCTCTTGCCAGTCCTCGCGGGAATAGCACCGGCCGGCCTCCGACGGGAGGCTGCCACCCTCGCCCTGGCCAGGAAGGCACAAAAGTATGACTGGCACATCCTGCACAACACCACAATAACACCAGCACCTCCAAGCAGACTCAAGTCCCGCCACCCCTACAACAAAGCAGCACAAGAGATGCTCAACTCCACCTCTGAGGACATCTCCAGAGATGCATGGTTGGCAGCAGCTTGGAAGCAGGAGTGGGAGTCAGCCGGGCCCTCCCGAATCCACCGTTACATCTGGGACCCAGGAGATGGCGCCATTGGAGGAGACGACCTACCGCTCCGGCAGTGGACCACTCTGAACCGTCTACGAACTGGGGTCGGTCGCTTTAAAACATCGATGAAGACGTGGGGCTTGGCGGACAGTGCGGCATGCGAGTGCGGTGACCCTGAGCAGACCGCTGACCATATAATCACCATCTGCCCTTTATATAGACCACCCTCTGAAGCCAGCCTCTTCGACCTAGGACCAGAGATGCGGGCATGGCTACACGACACCGAGTTGGACCTCTAACGTTACACGAAAGAAGAAGGCTATGATCGTTTAGGGCGTACACACGGTGCCGCAAGCGTTACGTTACCAGACCTTCCCACGTTGGGATGCGTTATCGTTTCAGGGCTCCATTTCCACGGCTCCATTATGGCCTCGTGTGGACGAACCGTCCATACGATAAAGAACTGTAGCGGATAACACCCGCATCACTATTTAATATCGTCTTGAAACAATCAGCTTCACGAGAACTTCTCTTCTCCTGAATAAACGTCTAACAGAAGCAGAGTACAAGCTTTTAATTCTCATTGAACTACGTTACATCTCAAAGTCTAAGTCCCCGTGGTTAGTGTGTGTATAGTGTGTGTGTTATTGGGTCATACCATCATACGTGCCGCTCTCCAGCAGCAGGCCGCTCTCCTCCAGATCCCTGAACTCCCCCACGTTGATGAAGTTGTAGTCCACTCCGGGAACCTCCCCCTCTCTGGGCTGCCGAGTGGTACCTTCCAACAGAAACACACGTTAACATGGAGGAAACAACCAGACAAGTGGACCGTACCATTCACTGATAGGGGGGCTATTTATTATAATCTAGTGTGTATCCAACATGCTCACTGGGATATGACTCAGTCCAAACACAGCCCTCTGGGGGGGATCTGTGTCTACATCATGAATATTGAACAGAGCGGGGACCACAGCGTTTTGAATTCATTATTAAAATATGAAACGGAAAATAAATCCTGCACAAAGGAAGAGGAAGAGTAGATGATGATGAAGAGGGTTTTAATTGCTCAGTTTTGCTCAGTGTGACCTGCAGAGCTGCTTCCACTCCTTCAGGATGTAATTAGACTAACGTTAACAAACATTAGAGGACAGTTTCATGAGTACGTCAACAGTCGACCTTCTGCATATTTGTTGTTCTGCAAAGTCCCACACACTGCTCAGGTTTCCAAGGCAATAAAGTGCATTTTGAGATTTTCTGAAAAAAGTTAGAATTTTTGATTTTTGAGAAAAAAAGATAATTTTGAGATTTTCTGAAGACTTCGAATTTTTAGATTTTCTGAAAACAGTGACAATTTTAAGATTTTCTGAAAAAGTTTGAATTTTAAGATATTCTGAAAAAAGTCAAAATGTTAAGATTTTCTGAAAAAAGTTGAATTTTTTGATGTTTCGATAAAAGTGAGAATTTAGAGATTTTCTGAAAAAGTGAGAATTTAAAATGTTTCTGAATAAATGAGAGGTTTTTCATTTTCAGAAAAAGTGAGAATTTTGAGATTTTATATATAAAAAAAAATCATTTAAAATAAATCTTAACAAGACTTAAAGCTCACAAACACCTTCATTAAAAAGAAAATGCTAAATCAAGTAAAATGTGATGAACAGCACCTGAACGCACCACTGTCCATTTCTGTGGTCTTCTTTAACTTCAGTTTCTCTCCTCAAACACACTGGAGCTCCTAAAGTCTAGATAGTTCCTTCAAAGTGAAACGCATGAATCCCCTCTCACAGGCAGCGTCTCCTCGGCGGCTCTGAACTCATGTTGTTGTGAAAATGATTTCACGCCTCAGCCTCGTCTCAGATGTGATCAGAGTTCTGCAGGGACTTTACATTTAAACATAAAGGATCACGTCCTCAAAACTCATTTATATTCTGTGTCAACACGATTGCAGAGAGCTAGTTCTGCTGCAGAGATACAATCTATTACTCTGCAATCTATTGCTCTGTCAAACAGGGAAACCGCAGGAGAGCCAAGGAGCCAAGAGGAGGAAATGTGAGGGAGAGATCTCTGTATTCTTTATTGTCTACCGTGCCAGCAGTCAGTTTCTGCTCCC
>NW_011345930.1:0-2234 GCF_000735185.1 Notothenia coriiceps | reverse complement strand
GGACAATGACGTATCTCCAACGAGGCGTTTTGGGGAGATATTTTCTGTTTTAGAGTTCTACTCGCTACAGGGTGGACTTTGAGGGTTTTGACTCTGCAGACCGTTTACATGCAGAAAAACCTTCATAACACACAAGGGGACGGGTAATAACCGGAAAAGCATGACATGTGACCTTTAAAATGTTAAAAAAATCTTCCCGGGGGGGCATACCTCCGGACCCCCCTAGAGGATGTGACGTCCACCCCCCATTCTATTGTGTATTCCTTGGATACTCTATTGATCTTTATCTTTTTTATTGTACGATTCTCTGGCTGGGGCGCCAACTCAAATCTCGCCTAGGGCTGCAAATTGTCTAGAGCCGGCCCTGGTGCCAGCAGAGTCAGTTTCTGCTCCCTTCAATCACAAGTGCATTTCAAATGATAGATCGGAAACATTCCTGTTGTCATCTTGCAATCTACTTATTTATATAAATAGTTATCAACGCAATAAACCGTCTTTAATTTTGTCTTAATTTAAATTGTTTTTTTCATATTCTGAAAAAAGTTAGAATTTTAAGATTTTCAGAAAAAAGTTGGAATTTTGAGATTTTTTAAGAGAAAAGATGAATTTTGAGATTTTTTAAGAGAAAAGATGAATTTTTAGATTTTTTAAGAGAAAAGATGAATTTTGAGATTCTCTGAAAAATTACGAGAATTTTCGGAAAAGTTGGAATTTTGAGATTTTCTGAAAATGTCCCTCATACTTATTTACATAAATAGCTATCACCAAAGTAAACTGTTTTTAATGTTGTCTCAAAGGTCCCGTGGGATGCTTCTCTGGTTCTGACCCGTCCCTTGTGTTCCGTAGCTTCTGCATGTAAACGTCTGAACTCGTTTGTTTTCACACTCGAGTGATTTTGAATTGGACATAAAGTCCGGCGGAAACAAAGAGCAGCTGTAGATCTCTGAGCTCGTTCAGAAACAGTTTCCTCACAGACAGCATCTCACTATCTGAGGAAAGATCTCTTTTCTCACATGTTGCATTCAGGGAAAGATATATTACAAGCAGTAATGATGAGTGTGAGATAAAGACTCGCTGAGTCCATCCCAGATTTACTGAAGAAGTGAATCACATTTCAGTTACAAAGAGGCTTCATTCAAATGTGATTATTACAGTATCCAAGCACCGACAGTACCCGCCATGTTGGAGTTTAACCCCGAGTTTCATTTAGACTCGGTTATTCATATGAACTGCTTTTGTGTCTATTTCTCTTCCATTACACGTCTTCTTTCAGACTAGTGCAAAGAGTCCTCCTCCAGTTCACCTCACTAAGCGCGTCTGCTGGTGTCAGATTACTTTCATAACACCTCATTAGCATATTTAAACATAACACTTCGTAAACTTGTTGTTTCCAAAAGGATTGTGTTAGTGTCAGTGATGAAGGGGGGAAGTTTCAAGGTGATATCTGTCAGTTATTACACGATTCACCTGCAGGGTGTCTCCGTCAAAATGAAGTGCACGCAGCAAACTGCAGTGAACGTAATGATGCAGGTGGACTGCTACTTTGGCAGGGGCTGCTCACAGGAGATGGTGCACAGGTACAGGTAGAGCTACAGGTAGAGGCTGCTCACAGGGGATGGTGCACAGGTACAGGTAGAGCTACAGGTAGAGCTACAGGTAGAGGCTGCTCACAGGGGATGGTGCACAGGTACAGGTAGAGCTACAGGTAGAGGCTGCTCACAGGGGATGGTGCACAGGTACAGGTAGAGCTACAGGTAGAGCTACAGGTAGAGGCTGCTCACAGGGGATGGTGCACAGGTACAGGTAGAAGTTACTCACAGGGGATGGTGCACAGGTACAGGCAGAGCTACAGGTAGATTACTACAGGTAGAGGCTGCTCACAGGTACAGGTAGAGCTACAGGTAGAGTTACTCACAGGGGATGGTGCGCAGGTACAGGTTGTCCCGGATCACCTGCTGCAGCTTGTGGTCCAGAGAGCCTTTCTGGAACTGCAGGCTGAGGTAGTGTTTCAGGTCAGAGTTCAGAACTTTACCTGTAGAGAGAGAGAGAGAGAGAGAGAGCACACCTGGTGAGAACAGGTCTACTGGTGACACACAGGTCCACTGGTAACACACAGGTCTACTGGTGACACACAGGTCTACTGGTAACACACAGGTCTACTGGTGACACACAGGTCTACTGGTGACACACAGGTCTACTGGTGACACACAGGTCTATTGGTAACACACAGGTCT
>NW_011345929.1:0-2161 GCF_000735185.1 Notothenia coriiceps | reverse complement strand
TCGCTCAGTGTTTTGGTTTTTTCGGCTCTTGTTTCCAACGGCTGCCTGCAAGAAAAAAGTCCAATATGCTATCTAAATGCTAGCCTACTAGCATTAAACATAGGCACATACAAGGCTTGTGCACACAATGGAGCAACTAAAGAGACAGATGTTCTCTGAAAGAGATGGAGGAGACCAAAAATGGAGCTAAAAGGAGATTTTAAATTGGAGATATGTTCATTTGGTGGCATAAAAATGACTCAAAATGAATTAAAATGTTGGTTGTTTTTGTTAGAAATATTGTGTGATGAGTCTAAAAAATGATTAAATGCAGCTTTTTAACAATTGTACTTTTTAACAATTGTTTTTCGAGTAGATTGAGTTGTATTGACAGTGGAGTTTACAAATGAAATAAGTACAAAAACATTCAAAATAATTTAAAATAAGAGTACGTTTTGAGCTTCTTATGCATGTTGTTTCCTTGGTGTGAGAAAACTACACATACTATCATTGCTGTGTAGAGTCCAATTAACATTTGATGCAGAGTTTTAAATACAAACAGAAATTTTCTTCAAGTCACTGGTGTCTCTGTTTTCTAGGTGATTCGAGGAGGGGGTAACGGTGAGAAACGAAGAGGAGGCCTTCATCTAGCCAGACCAAAGTCTCCCAACATGCAGGAGCTGAAGAGGAGGTTCAGGCAGGTCCTCTCCTCCAAAGTCAAATCATCATCCTCCGCCCTCTGATCGAACAAAAACATCACGAAGATAAGAGCTTCTATGGAAATACAAAGACCTCCTTTAAAGTGGAAGCAGTTTGAGAACTGAAGAGCCTCTGTGGCGATCGAAGCGTTTTAAAGAGTCCTCATGAGAGAGGTGAAGACAAAGCTCAGGGTCAACGTGACCTTCTGATGCAGCTCAGACGGAACCGACTGACACACAAAAGCCGATGTATTGTGTCAGGAACTTTGCGTTTTCACCAACAAAGGACAGTGAGTGTGTCAGAAATACTGGTTTACTGCAAACTGACCCATGTCTCCGTTTTCTTGAGGCTGAAAAATCACTCTTAATACATCAACGGTAAAGAATTAACGAGACAATTAAAAGGACAGAACACGTTGTTTGTTACTTCCTGCTTGTAATTGACGTTTTTTTGCAAATAGACACGTTTTTTTAATTGGGTTGAAAGTTGTTCATTCATGCGAGAACAATGGCAGATTTCTACTTGGCTGATCTCCATCTTCTCTCTTGAACACTTGGTAAGAAAATAGTCTGAACCAAAACAGGAAATGACCCCAAATCGAACTCGTTCAAGGCTCTTACACCGAGACAAATGCTGCCTTTTGACAGCCGGAAGGGAAGCCTCTCGTAACAAAACAAAGCAAGGACAAGTGGAAGTGAGCTGTACTATTTTTAAATTGGGTTTTAATAAAGTGACCAGAATCTTTTTTTATATTTCGTCTTCATTTTCATTCAAAATGTGCTTAAATCAGGACTTTCCATGTGCCTTGATTGCACTTATTTTAATTGTGTCACCCATGCACACACCAGCAAGAAGAGGGGTTTGTTATTCACATAATTGGAGTTACTACCTTCCATTTTCACCATGTATTTGTGTGTTGTGTCTGGTATGAACACCGGAGACCATTCAAGTTCTCCTAAATGAACAGAAGCTCTGGTTAAATGGGTTTTAAATCCCTTAATTTAAATTCTCCATCACATAACATACTTTTGAAGCCATGTCACAATGAGACTCATTTACTAGCCTGACATTGCCTGTAATTGTGAAAATGTTTCCACTTAATCTCAGCACAAATAATGAAAATAAGGTGTAAAAGCAGCTTTAATGGCTCTCAGACTGAGGGGTATGTCATTTCAATTGTTTAATGTGTGGAAAATGTTAGTATTTTGTGGAGTTAATGTTGATCCAGAGGTCTTTTTCCCAACAATAATGATTTTGTGGGCGAGTCAAAGCTCCAAGAGAGGATGAACTTGCAGGAAATAAAGTAACCAGTAAACCCAACATATACTGGTTTATAATCATGGGTCAAAATCTAAATCTCTGTGTGTGTGTGTGTGTGTGTGTGTGTGTGTGTGTGTGTGTGTGTGTGTGTGTGTGTGTGTGTGTGTGTGTGTGTGTGTGTGTTTAGCTGTTCTCATGACCTCTCTTCTCATTGACACACTCC
>NW_011345928.1:6379-9391 GCF_000735185.1 Notothenia coriiceps | reverse complement strand
GTGTGTGTGTGTGAGTGTGTGAGTGATACTTCGTGAGAAATAGTGTTATATAGCGAGGGAATGCCTTGTACCTCCAACGACTGCTCAACAACAGTTGTAATTTCTTCTCCTGCCCATTGTGGCATTTGCAAAAAGGCAGAAGCTCTACAATATTCACAAGCGTTGCTCTTAAATATAAAATGTTTTCAGTATAATTGCAATGCCATTTATAGCACAAACAAACAGCAGTAAAATGCTAATTGCTTTGTTACAATGTGCAAGCTTGGGCTTGAAACCACTTGACTCCACAAGTCCTACACCCAGATCACATTGACTGGCTAATACACACGAGTGGCTACACTGTTGTGATTACCAAGGCTGCTTTGTCCCCAAAAAAAATGTTTTCATTCTGAGGGCGACCTCATAATTATCCATGATTCATTTATCCACGGCGGAAGAGCTTTTTGTTTTTACACCGGGGCAGGATGATAACTGTTTGTTTATGTTCTAAACGTAGATTAAAATGATCATAGCCATCAAAATGTGGATAGAGGTCGGATTAGGTTTGTTAATGGAGGTAGAGAGGATATGGAGTGGGCTCACGTCTATATGTAAATTGTGTTTTTGATCAATGCAAAATTCTCCTCCATTGTTAGTTTATGTGGGGCAGCGAACATCCTGCCTATGTCAGAGCAGCTAAACTCAAGCTTTTCCTGCTTCAGACAAAGCATGCTGGCACACACACGTACACACACACAGCAGACTCGGCCAAGATAACAGTGACAGGTCTCCCCGAAGGCTTCATACCTGCAATTGCATTGTGTATATTGGATTCTCCCTTGTGAGTATGTGTACCAGTATATACCTCCCTGAACATGGCTGTCCATTGTTTTGGAAAGCATCAGCTGTGAGATGTTTGTTAGACCTGCCTTTGGTAGCACTAATATGAACGCTCACAGGAGAATAGAGCTGTCTTCCATGACTTAATTACACTGAATCACTTGGTGGGGGAGACAATTATACAGTAAAGGAATGGCCTTTGGCTAGAATGTTTTTTAATTTGTAATGTCTAAGGCTTCTCACACCTGTGATTGCAGATAATGAGCGTAGCGGGAAAATAAGATATCTTACTTTATTGATTAGCTTCAAAATGGAAGTTGGACTTTGCACTTTATGGTGTAAAATGTTTAGCAGTTCAGTTAATTCATAATCAATGCAATCACCCTCCAGATGCGTGTTGCACCGTTTCCCTATAGATACTGCAGCTACATAAGACTCAGTGTTCCTGTAAGGTAGTGTGCTCCTCAGTGTCAGGTTCAGATTCTGACTCAAAGAGAAATGGATGTATATTTTGCGTTTGTTTGTTCGGATTCCTCGGTCAATCAAAGAATCCTAAATGAGAAAAGAAAATTGTGAAAAGAAACAAGTGACAGGGACATGTCAGTGCACCAGTCGTGTCGTTTTTCCCTGTTAGGGAGGAAGAAGTTTTGATATTGATGTCGGAAAGACAACAGGGAGTGGTTCCAGCAAGGCTGCATATCCCTCGCTATCATTTCACATCAGGACAATATGCATGGGAGCATTCAAACGTGTCATATTGAGCATGCAAAGTAGATGTCATGCTGTCAGCGCATACTACACATCTGTTGAAACTGCCAATCTTCCCCCAGACACCTACTCACAAACACACACGCACACACAATTTTTCTTATGGAGTGTCACATTTATTTGAAATATGGACTGTGATATTATCATTTACATCATTATGACCGCCTCAGAAACCTCAGAGAAGTTGAAGCGAGAGGCATAATCCAACATATTCGATAATCAAACACAGTAGTGATTCTGCATTTAAAGTACTCTTCTAATGTTTTTTTTTTAATATTGTCATTCCCTGGTGTAGAAAAAATGCTTGGCTATGGATGTTGCAAATCGGATCCCCTTAATAGTTTCTGTCATTGTAGTGTTAGATTTTACGGGCAGCTCTTACATATTTACTGCTGTTGCTAACTGTTTTTCATCGGTGCAGACAGTTTTACAGTATATGAAATAATTGATATTTTCCTCTCATCTAGCAGCTTTGCATTGAAACTGTAATTGTGTTGGTTAAGTAAAGAGGATGGTACAGATTGTGAGCGGAAATTCTGTCTCTAAAATGCGTCTCTCCAGGCTGTATCTGGCTGAATAATTGAGCTTTTGTTTGTTGACTTGAACATGCTGTGATTGACAGAAAGTAGGGAACATCAGCAATTGGTAGAGAGTGTAATTGGGAGATGACAACATGGAAAGTAGAGAAGCACGGAGTGAGAGTAGAGCTCCTCAGCGCTCACGTTGCTGCTGAATGCCTCCCATGCTGCAACAGGAGACTCTGGCTTGAGATCATTTCAAAATGTACAAGTTCATTGCCTTCTTTTATACTTTCTAGTGTCTGTCAGTCAGCTTTGTATTCGCACTTTCAATGCCATTTGGAAGTGAATAGATGTGAATGAGTCTGACATTTCCAGCAATAACAATGGACTTATTAAATGAAAGAACCATCCTGTCATTTACAGTACACCTACGTGTCAAAAAGAGTTGATGCATGAAATGACATTGAAACGCCTCTTCCTGGACACATTGTCTTTGGTATCATTATATACAAATATATATTGTTTATACTACACTGGTGCCCATAAAGTTGGAATCACATATGTTGTACCTCTTCTCATGAAATGATTGTGTCTATATAGGAATAAAAACAGGAATGTGTCTAAAAACTAAATTATTCAAACTTTGTGGGCAACAGTGTGTGTATGTATATATACACTGAACAAAAATATAAACGCAACACTTTTGTTTTTGCTCACATTTTTCATGAGATGAACTCAAAGATTTAAAACTTTTTTTATATACACAAAATAACAATTTCTCTCAAATATTGTTCACAAATCTGAAAAAATCTGTGATAGTGAGCACTTCTCCTTTGCCGAGATAATCCATCCCACCTCACAGGTGTGGCATATCAAGATGCTGATTAGACAGCATGATTATTGC
>NW_011345928.1:0-6341 GCF_000735185.1 Notothenia coriiceps | reverse complement strand
TCAGTATCTGGTGTGAGGGTTAGGGTTAGGGTAATGTTGTGAATCGAGTGGCCTGTGTCCGTCATCCATAACATACGCCTGCCCATACCATAACCCCACCACCACCATGGGCCACTCGATTCACAACATTACCCTAACCCTAACCCTCACACCAGATACTGATTGGTTTTCGGACCCCCCCAATAAAGCAAAAATGCACGTTTCAGAGTGGCCTTTTANGAACTCAAAGATCTAAAACATTTTCTACATACACAAAATAACCATTTCTCGAGAAGTGCTCACTATCACAGATTTTTTCAGATTTGTGAACAATATTTGAGAGAAATGGTTATTTTGTGTATGTAGAAAATGTTTTAGATCTTTGAGTTCATCTCATGATAAATGGGAGCAAAAACAAAAGTGTTGCGTTTATATTTTTGTTCAGTGTATATATATATATAATATTGTTTTTCTTGTTAACAGACCAATTACAGCCATTGTTAAAGCATACACTACATTGCTTCTGATACCTGATTTTAGCCGAGGTCATATCCTCCAAACCAGTATGGAATGTCCCATTATTCACTTATCCACTAATCTTTACATTATTTCAAGAGTTCGGCTTGAATTTGCATTACATTAAAACGGAAACAAAACTAATGTCTTGCTGAAGAGCTTTATAAGAAAAACCAAAGCTGCATACTCTGATGGCATACACTGATTTAAATTCCTATTTCAAAACCGCCCCAGTTTGTCAAAGAGATAGAAAGACTAATGGTGGTGGAAAGGAAAAAACAGATAAATAATGGAAGGAATACATAACTGCTTGATCTTAAAAGCCAATTTTCTTTTTACATTTGATGTGCAGTAGGAGTGGGAGGTGTATGTTGCATTCTTTAAAGTCTCCTCCTTTCAAAGGATTTGAGGAAGAATCTTTTCATCTCCAAAAGCTTGGGATGCACACTGATTGAGTGGCAGATGAACCTCTTAATTATTTAGAGAGGTTATTTGTAAGGCAGACTTCAGAAATGCTTGGCTTTTCAAGTGTCAGTGTTTATAAGGTGAAATAAAGCCTTGTCTGTCAGAAATAAATTACCAGTGTGACAGTGATGTACTCAGTGCCCTCTTTATTGCATTCCTCAGATTGCTCCTCCCATTGTGTTTTCCACACAAAGCTGGGGAAGCTGTAGGGGGATTTTGTGACATTACTCGACAAGATGGTTTTCACTTCATGCACAACCAGTGCTAGTTTTACACTTGGTTGGGTTTTTATAGCCTTGACCCCAACCCGCGACACCCCCTCACTTCACGCCATTCTCGATGTTGCAGAGGTACAATGAAATGACATAACAACCGCAGGCAGCCAGTCAGCGGCGGGCGGGCCGCCGGGCTGCCACCCTCTCGTCGGGATCAGAGCGCCCAGCCAAAGAGCTCAGGAGTCAAAACACATGAGTGACGGCGCCTGATGAACACATTTCACTGCATGTGTCCTTAACCACATGTGACTAGAAGGGAGCATGCAGAGGGAGTAATGGCTACTGTGGAGAAATGGCAGGGCAGAGAAAATTGAGGATAGACGGAAAGAGAGAGATGTCTATTTATAGAGCGCCAATGATTTTCCTCAACCTGTAAGGCTACTGCCTGAAATATCTTATTTTCCCCTGTAAAATGTGGTGTAAAGATGAGGTGGTTTTATTGCACCTAACATATCAACCGGTACAGAAAGCAATAATGTCACATAACTATTGCTAGTACAAGATGTTTTTTCCACTGGAAAAAAAACCAAATATGATTATTTTGATATACCTGCAAATATAGGAGGTGGTATTAACAGAGGATTGTGGTTTCAGAAGACATTTTGCAACAACTCTCTTTGCATAACATCTTGACAGTCCAGGAGGAAACCATCAAATGATTGAACATCTTGATAACATCAGCAGACTATATTTGCTACAGCAGACGTTTTCAAGCTGTTATACACCAGAGACACACAAGCACACAATTACATAAATATTAAAGAGTAAAATCATATGGCACTAATCAACCTGATAATCCATCCATCTCTCAAAACGATTTGACTTGGTTCAAGACGAGAGAAGGAAAATATATTTTAAATGACTTTAAAAGCTCTATCATGTGGCAAGAATTAACTTTTGTGTAAACCTATTAAACATCAAAGGAATAGGATTTTCTTTGTGGAGCCACAGATAGGCACATAAAGGCATTAGTCCTTCAACAATTTATGTTAAAAGATTTCGACTGGAGACGTACGTTAATGCAAAGAGGGTTATAATGGCATTGGGCTTATAGGTTGATGGGTTCACACGCTAAATAGAGTGAAGGAAATGGACATAGTGATGATGTTTATCGCTGGGGAAGGGGACATCATTACGCACCTTGTTAAGCCCTGCAAGCAATGCTGCATGGACGTAATTACCCATTTAAATGAGTTTCCTGCAGCAGTGTTTTTTTATTTCTCAAATTAAACTCTCAGACACAAATATGCAGCATTCTGTTTTCTGTCATGGAAATCCAAGTCCCAACACAGAGGGAGCTAACGTGTGACAATTTACCCTCAAGAAAATGGATTTATTAAGACATTTTGAAGCGAGCATACAAAGCCTTCCTCACATTTTCTTGCCAAGTTTTAGTGTCAAACCCCTACCGTTTTTAATGTCAAGCAAAACTAAGTTGGAGAAATCTAATAGTGAAAAAACAAGTCTCAGGAAGAGCGATGACAAGGGAAAGCTACAGGAGAATAACAAAATAACCCCGTATCTGATTGATGCAGATTTTGCTGTAGTTGAAAATGGCTGAAGTTACATTATTATACTGTAGGATAGAAAAGGTCATGTTTAAAAACAGAAGCCCTAAGACTTGTTATGGCCAGGAGTGAAATCTATTTGCCGTGGAACACTATTTGTTCTGTCGTATCCACTGTATGTCAAGACAAATGTGCCCGCCTCTGTCCCTCTAGCTCAGAAATATTAAAACAAAATCATTTGTACAGTGTGTGTTGGCATGCAGTGAAAGGAAACATCGACCTCATCGTTCCTCACAGATAAGAATAACAAGGGACTCACAATCAACCTGCTCTTTGGGGAAATTATCATTTCTTTTGTTCTGATGTGTCGTGGAACAACAAAACCAGAATGTTTTCTACCAAGTAAACGAAGTGAATCAAAAGTAATTACAATTATCTGGTAATGACCATTATGATTTGAGTGGGCCAAAAACTAATTTCGTCCAAATGTGCAGGGGGAAAATATATTAATTAAAATGCATCGGTATCAGTCTTTTTTGACTGTTCTGTTTTAGTTGAACCTCGGGTTAGCAGACGTGTTGCCACATTGTTAAGATAGTTCCCAGGGCTTGAGGCTGATGCTATGCCATTTGAATGACATGGAAATTGGGGTGGGGGTTGGGATTCTGTGGATCGTAACAATACTAGCTGTGAAAGGAAACTTTTCCAAGCAGCCAGCTATGACACCAGGGAAGAATGACCTTTCCAAGTGTCCTGTTTTTTGCCTAAAACAAAGAGGAGGCAGGACGATGTTAGTTAGCATTTCCCTCATCAGATTAAATGTCAACTTCTGCATGCATAATTGTATAAGGGAAAGGAGGAAGACTTGGACCAATTTGCTGGTGGACATAACAATCCCAAGCTTGGTTATCCACTGCATTGCAGATAGTGTCACGATACTTCAATGTCGCCTGCTCATACTTTACTGTCCTTATTTTTGTTATGTTTGGATCTGTATGTCAGAGACTGGCTTTACAATAATTGCAACATCGAGTGAAACTTAATTCAGCTGGAGACAAAAGAATCCCTTTGTGACATGCCTACCTTTTTCAAAGTATTTCAAGAAAGCAGAGCAGACAAAAGGGAGCAAACATTATTGTATTTCACACAAAACTGCAGAATTATACCTTTGTTTTGTTCGTTCCAGTGGTTGAGCAGTCTTTCCTGTTTCTCCCCTGCTTTCATTTCAGTAAATTCATGCAGCACTTTTGTCTCTAGACATAAACCTGGATGCGCATTAGGAAGTGCATGTATGGGATGTTTGATGAGCACAGAGGCTGTTGGCAGGCGAGCCGCTATAGCAGCAATATCGGCCGTCTCGGAGCCGTGCAGCGGTATGGCTAGGAGAGCAGCAGGGTAGCGTAATTGTGCATTGTTCATCCACAGAACTGAGGCAGAGCATGTAATGAGCTGTAGCATTTTCACCCAGCCAGCCTAATGGGCTATGACCGAGTATAGGCCTCTCGCAGGCCCAGCGTTCCCCCTGCCCTGTGTGGCCAGTGTCTTGGGCCTCTTCTTTTCTTTTCTCCTATTCTCCCCCTTCTCTCTGCTAGATCAGCATCAACCATTCCTTCACCCCTGTTATCCCCCTGCTTTATCTCTGCTCCCCTTCCCATTGTCCCCCTGTCTGAGGAGATGGTGGGACCCCTAATGTGTTCAATGTGTGGCTCCTTTTCTCATTCATGATGTCTGTAAAGCTCTAAGCAGTCAGTCTGATTCGGGCTGACATAAATCAGAATAGCTCATTGATGGAGCGCCCTGTGCAGTGTGATTACATTAAAAACCCAAACACAGCATACAAATAAAAGTTCAGGAGGAGAATTTGCTGATGTTAGGTGTAGGGGATTTGTTGTAAGAAGTCGGCTTATTTTTCTATCAAAGGCTGTTTTGCATTTTGATTATCTAGTTTCCCTGAAAGCAATTCAGATGGGCCCGTTTCATTCGGGTTTGTTTTTTCTGGGATTAGGGCTTTTCAGAAAAGGCCCTGGCCTATTATTTATGCCCATATCTAGTTTCTTGGGAGGCGGGAAACCATTTATTTGCTCAAGTGATACCAGTTCAAGTTGGAAAGACAAGGATGTGTGCCAGGGAATAGATTAGGTATCCACTTCGGGATGAGCTTGGAGGATAAAAACACTAATAATGATAATAGTTATGATTGCCTTGCAAAGGAATTGACAACGACTTCGCCCACCTCTTTGTGCTCAGGAAACAATATTCAGGGTTCAGTCAATGTCTGGCTGTGGAGCACAATCCGACGTCAGTTTTTACTTTCCCCTCACGTCCACCATTTGACATACCACAGCATAGACAGCCCAGTTAATGAATGAAAAGCACTTGGCCTGTGCCAGACTGCTCCGAGTGCACTACTTTCCCCAGTAACCTCCTTCGTTCAAGATTACTCTCCTGTACCTGCTGTCTTTTTCAGAGCTGTTCCCCGTTTAGTATTGTGGTGAGCCACTGAAATGGGAAGGTAGAGTATGAATATTTCTCAAAAGCAGGACTGCTTATAATTGTTGTGCTGAAATAAGAGAGGTTGACTGCGCTGTCAGGGAGCACGGCAGGAGGGTCACTATGGAGCTGCCCAGTGCCCTTTGTAGTTCAGGGATTGTTACATCAAAGCAGGCTCTGATGATGGTAATGCATCAACATATAGGGTGCACATGTAGTAAGACGAACACATTGTCAAGTAAAACAATTCTTTAAATGAATATATCAACATTAAGAAATGTCTTATTTAGGAATATAACTTCATTTTTTGATGAGAAGAAGTGAATGAGAAAGTTGCTCTGTGATATGTATAGCCTAGCTTTGCGCAAAGCATAGGGCAACGGTAAGCTTCCCACAATGTTTAAATATTCACTTAAAATAAACGTTTGACAATTAGTTTCTGGTTCAGAATGGAAAAAATATACATATATATCATTACTTTTGGAAATGCTTTTTCACAAATTAAAGGAATAACACATACTGGGTTCGTGAGTGAGCTTAAGAGACGCTGCTTTGCTGCTTTTGTTCCTTTTGTTCCTTTTTGACATCCATTTTAGCTATTTCCCCTTGCCTTGAGTCATACTGCTAGGCTAAGCTAACCTTTATTTTAGCTACAGCTTCATATTGAGTGGTATCCATTTTCACATCTTAAAGGTGACCTATCATGCAAAATGCACTTTTGTATGTCTTGTATACATGAATATGTGTCCACGGTGTTCCAGGGAACTCACCAAGTGTCAGAAAACACAACCCTCTCTATTTCCCTCCATACCCAAATCTCTTAAAAAGGGGCTGCAACGGATCTGATACAGACTGATCCAGATTTGAACACTTCTATGATGTCACAGAAGTGGCGCTACGGCTATTGGTCCAACTCCACCAATCAGGAGGAGACAGCCACGGACATTGCCGTTCGAAAGCGCTGGAGACGTTGTAGTACATATGCCAGGCCTGTAGATGGTGCTGTTCTCTCAGAATCAGCCCATGCAAAGACAGTGTTAAATTGAGCGAAATGAGGAATGGCTAAAATGCATGATCTGTTTGGTATTTTGAAAAATAAAAAGTATAA
>NW_011345927.1:0-3560 GCF_000735185.1 Notothenia coriiceps | reverse complement strand
CCCCCGCGATTCAAAGTAACGTCAACGTAGCTGTAATTTATGCTTTGCTTACATGTTCGCATAACTTGGAAGTTTACTGACATTTACATACCTTGTTTACCTGGCTCAAGTGGTGGCTCTGGGGTTGTTGAGCCACCATGAATTGTCGTCTTTTTTAAGAAAATGTTTTCTTATGTCCATCTTCAAAAACTCTGAGTCCGACTGACAGTTTATTTTAAACATTGTCACAGCTCACAGGATAGGTACCTGTCAGCCAATAAGACAGATGTTTATTTCCATTTAACTCTCTGGTTGGTCTGGTGTCTTGCCTCTGTTGCATTCAGTGAACACGGGAAATTACAATCCTCCCATCCTCTCATGATGAGGTTCAGGTAAAGCACGGTTAATGTATTATATTATTGACTCAATAATATAATACATGACTTTGAGAGTAGGCAATCTACGCATATTAACACAATTAGTTAAACGTACTTATCACGGCGACTGTGTACTGTTTTTTCTTTGTATATATATATTTAAAAAAATGTTTTTTGCTAGGGGGCCCCTTAGTGGCTGCGGGGCCCTAAGCGGCCGCTTATGTCGCTTAATGGGTCGGGCCGGCTCTGCTGTGACTTTATCACATTCTGGTGATAATGTTAGTTATTTTGTTATGTTTTAAGTCTTATAATGGTAGGGAAACACTGTTGTGTGTGTCACCAAACGTTGGTTTCTTCATTCCTATGTAAAAAAACACATTTAAGATAATCAACCATCCTAAACCAGGCTGCAAAAAACACTAACATGATGCATTATAGCACATCTTTCCCCTATCGGGCTATCGGCCATCAATAGGACAATCTGAAAACATAAACGGCTGCCTAGCCAACAGGTTAGATACTGTATCTGTCTCAAAGCAGGGCTCAAACTACATTTACCTCAAGATATAAAAAGATTTTGGAGCGGAAAAGTTTGAAAGGTGAGTATGTTCTTTCAGTCTGACACCTTTGTTTATTAAATAGGTCGAACAGTTAAGATTGAAACTTCAGAAAGTCCCTTGCTTGAAAGACGTCAGCATGGCATTAAAAAGGAAATTCTTCACCTAATGTTATGCAACACAACGCACGCTTAACATATGAGGCTTAAGATAGTTATTTAAAAGAAAGGTGAAACATAAAGTGTTTCCTTAAAAAGAACTTGGCTCAAACACTACAGAGCAAGAAATAGGAATCCTACCATTGATCTGCAACCATGTTGATATTCAAAGTTTGGTTTTACACACAACTAAGAGTGAAACCTGAATGCAAATGAAGAGAAACACTATGGATGACAACACACACAAATTGCAGATGACTACCTCTAAATCAGCAGTAAACATTAGGCATTGCAAATATGTGTCCAAACAGGATTGACTCAGTAATGCAACATGCTGCAGGTAAACCAGACTAACCATCCATCCTCTGCTGAAGACTTCCTGTGAACAGTCATAAAGTATGCTGGGATTTCCAGTCCAAACCCTAGCAAACTGTCTGCCTACTATCAAACCTGAATTGCACCGTTGCCAACAGATCTGTAATCCAAAACTAAATGTAACCTAACAAACAAAGCAGCGCAACAATACCTATGGAGCAAATAAGTGAAATAAACCCCACAGCAAGCAGATGACAGCAAAACATGAGACTTAGGAAAAGCTTCTGCATACAATTGCAGATACATTTGACGGATAAATCAATCAAAATGAACAATGCGATCAACAATAAAAAAGACTTTTTGCACATAAAAATACTTTTCATAAGAATCCAAAGCAAGTCAATATCGCAGTGTGTTTAGAAAGTAACATCACATTAACAGCTAGCTAGCTATAGCCTATCTCTGAAGGATTCTCGAAAGTAAATCTCCCGCTCACCCAGCGAACACAAACACATTCCCCCCAGGGCCAAATAACTGCAGCAAACACAAAAAGCTGGCTGAAAGTCAGCTGTCTTACCTGGGGTTTCATAGCCCTCCTGTGTGCAGAGGTATCCACCGCCATGTTACTCCCCAGGCTCCTCAGACAACTCTTTACTTGTATCGATATCAAATCCAAACCTGGGTAACTTTGCCGTTTACATCCTCCTCATGTCCTCCAAATATGTAGTTTAACAATCACCTTACTTTCGGTTATCCAAATGTTTTTGCCGCGTGTTTCTTCATTTGTTTCGGTTTTACAGCCAGCCTGTGTGGCCTCCTGTTTTCTTTGCACTAACTTCGGTTTTTGCACATGCTCGTAATGTTGCATCCATGGATAAGATAGTGCCAGTGTTGCCAGATCTCGTGAGAGAAATAAGCAAAGTACACATAATCAGAGGTGGGAAGTAAAGTACATTCACTCAAGTATCCTACTGTACTTAAGTAAACTTTCGAGGTACTTGTACTTTACTTGAGTATTTACATGTTAGTCTACTTTGTAGCTACTTATACTCCACTACAATTCAGAGGTAAATGGTGTACTTTTACTCCACTACATGTATTTAATACCTTTAGTTACTTTACAGATGTGGATGAATGATGTGAAATCTAATCAAGTGTTAAATCAGACTTTAGTTCCACCTAAATTCACAAGCTACCCTGCAGTATACAAAGTCATTCAAACCAGCTCCACCTTTACCAGCTTTGGTATCACTTTAATGATCAATCATTATAAAAAATATGTGTTTTATAATGGTCAATTTTGGTCCATTTCAGAATATATATGATATATCATATATATTCTGAAATGGACCAATCTGCACAATGAATACTTTTACATTTGGTACTTTAACTTTATTTTGATGCTAATACTTTTCTACTTTTACTTCAGTAACATTTTGAATGCAGGACTTTTACTGTAACAGAGTATTCCTACACTCTTGTACTTCTACTTGTAATCTGAGTACTTCTCCCACCTCTGATTAGAATAATAATAATATAAATAATCATAGAAGAAGCCTGAAATTGGTCTTTATTCATTCAAAAACACATTTCTCAATTAAAATAACTTACTGCTCCTTGAAAAGGCCATTAACTATTTGTATTTAATTAAATTATTCCAGGATTGGCTATGAGAGGTCTGCTGAACATGATTTTACATCTGAAATCTGGGTTAAACCATATACTGTATAGTGTGTTTTAAAGGTCCCCTATTATGCTGTTTTTCATCAATATATTATAGGTCTCAGATATATACAAAACATGTCTCTGAAGTGTTTGGCTTGAAACACCAAACAGATCATTGCAGCATTACCCATAATCCCCTCTGTTTCAGCCCTGTTTCCAAAGTGCTGATTCTCTGTCTGTTACTTTAGATGAAAATAAGGAGCCCCTCCCCACGCCCCTCTGAGAGACATTTGGTTAGAAAGAACACAATGGTGCTCTAGGAGGAGAATCAGGTGATAAGGTGTGTGGGGGGGGGGTTACCTTGGTTGGTGATTGGCTAATGGTTACACAAGACAAAACATCGTTATGACATCATGAAGTGGCCAAAATCTGATCAGCTCATTTTCAGACAGGTTTTTATAGAAATGGATCAAAAAGAGAGAGAATCTTTGTTCCTGAAACTTTCAGAG
>NW_011345926.1:0-408 GCF_000735185.1 Notothenia coriiceps | reverse complement strand
TTTGAACATTAAAGCATGGAGACATGTCACAGTAGAGACACTACATACTGATATACACCTGAACATCAGCAGGAGAGGACTCTTTAAAGTAGAGACACTACCTACTGATATACACCTGAACATCAGCAGGAGAGGACTCTTTAAAGTAGAGACACTACATACTAATGTCCTCTTTAACGCCACATCCACGCCATGATTGAGTACGGACATAACATCCATCTCGGTGAGGAACGGCTGCCCCAGTTCCCACCGGCTTTTTGGCCCCGAAAAATAAAGCCAAGAGGTTGCGGGGCTAAACTTGGCGCGCCTGCTAATCCTCTGCTAACGGTTCCTGTCCCTCTTACCCTGGAGCGACAGCGTGTTGACAGCAGCCTGCACCCCCCACCCACCTGTCTCATGTCACATAGG
>NW_011345925.1:0-1347 GCF_000735185.1 Notothenia coriiceps | reverse complement strand
AATAGCGTCTCTTGAACCCGCACAGTGCTTTGACATCACTCGGTTTATTCCACTCATGTGCACATGCGCACCTGCTGGCTCCCTATACTGGGGTTTACAGCAGGGCCGGGGAGTGTAGGAAAATGCCACGCGGCGTGATTTCCAAGGGACATCACACGGCGGGCAGCGGCGGCGGCCTGTGATGAAGTAGGGTCGACCCTATATCATGTGAAACCACCGTGCACCGGTCCCCGGGGGAACCGGGCCTGGGGCAAGGCCCGTGGACCAAGCTACTTATTCGGCCTTGCGGCCCAATAATCGCTCTGACCTGGTGAGGCGGGGGCATCTCTAGCAATGAGTGAGTAGCCCACACACCCGCCGCCATGATCATCATCCAGGGAGAGTACAGCCCTGGGTGGTGGATTTCCATGGACGCCAGACCCGGAAGGAATGGCGAACGTGAATGGCACCACCTCGGCCATATCCTGGTCCCCCAAACACTCGAAGCAAAGGTGGTACCGGCGCCTGCTATTTCAGCCAGGGCAGGAAGGACAGGCCCGGGTCTCTAGCAGTGGCGACTCCCTGAAGGTATCATAACTCTTTCTTCTTCTTTCCAACGTCTCAGTCTCTCGTGGAATCACTTCCGCTGCTGAAGAGAAAAGGATGATAGTCAGGAGGCGAGGCCTCCTTTTATACGGTGTGATGCACGCGCATTCAGGTAGGCCCGCCCAAGGCCGGCTACGTCTATAGAAGTCTCAGTGGGAGAATTCTCGCAGGGTAAGGTAGTACCCATAGAGTCCAGTAGAGGGCGGAGCCTGTGAGAGATATAACTGGATCGTTATCCAAGGAGATTGTTTTCAGGAAAGAAGCACACTTTTGCCACTGCATGGTACCACAACAGACCATAGCTGGAATATTCGTTAAAAGCAGACGCAGCCTTTTGTTTCCCCTGTAGACAGTTTAAAGTCAATATGTCTTCATCTGATGCAGCTTTTACTGTCAAAGGTTTTTGCGACTGGAAACAAGCATTACAGACTGATAAAGGACTGCTAAGGCATGCCGCATCAAAAGAACACATTTCATGTGAGAGTTTGTGGAGAGAGAGACAGATACGCGAGGAAACAAATAAGGAAATTAGTACTTTGGTGCACATCAGCTGGCACGGTACCATTATTACGTGTCAGCTGTCATGGATATTATAGCTTTTTTAGCTGTCAACCAACTCCCTCTCAGAGGTGACCACGATTCACTCCGCAGCATGTCCGAGTTAGGCAGTGGGCTCTTCCTATCGCTGTTTGAGTATACGCTGCACAAAGATGCAGAGTTGGCCAAAATAATGAAAAGCATTCCCCACACAGCAACATACAC
>NW_011345924.1:0-1061 GCF_000735185.1 Notothenia coriiceps | reverse complement strand
ATTCTGTGGCTATTTTTCCTGACGGCCGGAAATACTAGTTGTGTTGTCATTGTCTATATTGTCGCTGTATTGTATAATTAATTGTATAATTATTTGTTTGTTTTACTTTGATGTGGGCTTATTATTATTTTTATTTATTTTTTCGTTTTATGTTTATTTTCATTTTCATGGCTCTGTTGTTTAAGTTATATTGAGAAGCATTGTTTTGTTTTTTATAAATGTTTTTGGTTTCGTCAGTGTGGGCATGTGCGGGTGGAGGGAGGGAGTGTAGTGAGTGTACTGTGATATTACAATATATGAAATGGCATCGATTATTGTACACTATAATGAAATAAAAAGACTTGTAAAAAAATATATATATATATTCTGCTGCTGCTTTTCAAATCGTTTTTACTTTCCTTTCTCTTAATACACATTCATTCACTACTACTTACATTTAATATCTAACTCCTTCAGCCTAGGGCTGGGCGATATGGTCTCTAAATGATATCGCGATATTTACTGACTATATCGCGATATACGATATATATCGCGATATTCTGAAATGTCCTCTAAAACACATACATTTTTTTTATTTAACCCCTTGATGTTTACAGTCACGCCAATATGATGATTCTAGTAGTCCCTGCAACATATGTCTGCATTAAAAAAATCGACTAATAATGAAGAAAATTAACACATTTGTTGCAATAGTAATTTATGCACTAACTACATTACTACTTGTACTACAACATTTTAATCAACAGTTCTTCCTCATTTTCCTCAATTGTTCATATTTGGTTTATTAAAATAATGATATTGTGGTCATTGTTCAAAAATGTCTGCTATTATTATGAGTAGTATTATTATTATTATTAGTATAATGCGCTTTCTGTCTTCCTGTCATTATCAGGAGTTAGACATGTAATGGCTATGTATTAGATTAGATTAGAACCTTCATTGTCCTAAACTGCTGGGACATTTCCCTATAGCCAATACCTTTTATATTTTCTACTCTTCACTTACTTGTCAGCATAGGTCGGCATTGATGTACAGAGCCGACAGAAGACCTTGTTTATATT
>NW_011345923.1:0-23294 GCF_000735185.1 Notothenia coriiceps | reverse complement strand
ACAGCACCCACACACACCTGTACAGCCTCCACACACACCTGTACAGCACCCACACACACCTGTACAGCACCCACACACACCTGCACAGCACCCACACACACCGGTACAGTATCCACACACACCTGCACAGCACCCACACACACCTGTACGGCCTCCATACAGCACCCACACACACCTGTACAGCACCCACACACACCTGTACAGCCTCCACACACACCTGGCACAGCACCCACACACACCTGCACAGCACCCACACACACCGGTACAGTATCCACACACACCTGCACAGCACCCACACACACCTGTACAGCCTCCACACACACCTGTACAGCACCCACACACACCTGTACAGCACCCACACACACCTGCACAGCACCCACACACACCGGTACAGTATCCACACACACCTGCACAGCACCCACACACACCTGTACGGCCTCCACACACACCTGTACAGCACCCACACACACCTGTACAGCACCCACACACACCTGTACAGCCTCCACACACACCTGTACAGCACCCACACACACCTGTACAGCCTCCACACACACCTGTACAGCACCCACACACACCTGCACAGCACCCACACACACCTGCACAGCACCCACACACACCGGTACAGTATCCACACACACCTGCACAGCACCCACACACACCTGTACGGCCTCCACACACACCTGTACAGCACCCACACACACCTGTACAGCACCCACACACACCTGTACAGCCTCCACACACACCTGTACAGCACCCACACACACCTGTACGGCCTCCACACACACCTGTACATCACCCACACACACCTGTACAGCCTCCACACACACCTGTTCAGTGGGGTAATGTAACTCAGAACATTTATTCTAGTTCTCTACTTAAGTAAAACATGTAGGTACTTGTTCTTTACTTGAGTGTTTTTACATTATTATTTTTACTTTATACTTCTTCTACATATTTAGTTTGTAGTTACTTTGCAGATTTAAGAGATTAGTACAACATATAAATCAACACAAATGATATTTTATTAGTATGGGATGAACACATTAATGCACCAATCATTTTTATACAATTATTTTTAAAATATCTGGATGCTTAAAATGGCCATTTTGTGAAACAAGTTATTTTATTGTTGGTACTATTTATTGCTAGCACTTTTTTACTTGTTTTACTTTTTACTACACTGTAGTATTGCTATTTTGACTTAAAGGTGAGGTACTGTAGGTCATTTTGGAGAAACCAGCTCGAGATCGCTAGCATTTGAAAATACACAACCGGAAAAAATCTGCCACTTCCTTACAGAGCCCCTCCTCCAACATACACGAACGCGCACATGACCAATGAGGGCACGAGATAAGTTTGTGCACAGATGGAAGGCTGACAGGCAGGTAGGCCATCCAGTTATTTTAGCCGGGCCGGCTCAGATGATTGGTCGTGCAGTACTACGGCTTCCACAGATGACATTTTTTAATGGATTTGTTGTCAAAGCACTTAAGATATTCATTGCTATCGGGATGTTAAGAGCATTCCATGGAATATAACAAAAAGTGTTTCTGAAATAAATGACATACCCCACCTTTAAGTCATGAATCCCTCTGTCCATGTGTCACCCAGTCATCCAGGTGAAGGAGTGATCCAGCTCATCTCAGTGGCGCGATCCAGCAGTTTGGGCATCACCATCGGGGGAGGCTCCAACAAACCTGACGGCCCCGCGGTCTTCATCCAGGAGGTGCTGTCGGGGGGAGACTGTCACCGGGTGAGAGAGGGAATCAAACCCTCAACTGCAGATGTTGAGAGGGAACATGGAAGGTGTAACCAAGGGAACTATATTGCTCAGAGCCGTACTAACATCAGTGATGTAAAGTAACTAAGTACATGTACTCAAGTACTGCACTTAAGTACTTTGTTGACATATTTTTACTTTAGTTAAGTATTTCCATTTAATGCTACTTTATACTTCTATTCCATACATTTCAGAGTTGCATATCGTACTTATTACTCCACTACATGTATTTGTAAAACTCTCAGTTACTAGTTACTTTGTACATAATTACACATACAGTATATGCTGATATAGTACAGTGCAGTACTGCACTACTAATCTACACAGTATCTGAATTTTGGTCCACATTGAGCAAAAACAATAATTACTGACCTACAACTAAATGTTCTTACATGTATAAAAACAAATATTATAACCAAAATGAACCATAACATACAGTGAAAAGATCCATTCTGCAACAAGTACTGTCACTGCTGATTCTTGAAGTACATTTAGCGGATCATACTTCTGTTCTTCATATTATTCTGAAACGGGTCAGGATACAGAATGAGTACTTTAAGTATATTTTGACGCTATTAGTTTTGTACTTTCACTTAAGTAGCATTTCAAAACTACGGCTTTTACATGTAGTGGAGTATTTTAAGACCATAGTATTGGTACTTTTACTTAAGTAAAGGATCTGAGCACTTCCAACATTGATAGTATCTACACTTTATCATTAGCCAACGCCTTCTTACTTACCCAATAATAAGACATGTTCACACTGATCACGTTGATCCCAACGTCTGACTGAAATGTCCTGGATTTTGTCCAAGGCACCCGCCACATTCCAATTGGATGAAGTGCATGAGGACTGTAGGTCTTACATTAGATACACAAATTCCCCTACAATATGGTAACAACAGAATAAATCATACTGTTATTTGACTTCAGTGTCTCCCATGAGCCCTGACTGGAGGAATACGACATAAGAACTGAGTGAGATGGATTCAGTGCAGCAGTGAGGGACTGCTTGTAGGGAAATGAAGTAACGAAGATGGAGGAAGGAAGAGGAGGGACACAAGTGGAGCAGGAAGTGAAGAGTGCATGTTTGGGCGTAGGCCTTAGATTAGCATAAGATACTGTACTCACATAGCATACAATGTTGTAGTAATGTACTTACATGTATAAATATGAATACATATCTTCAGATAAGGTGCAGATTTAGAGCATATACATATATACGGTGTGGGGTTTAGGAATATATAGGTTAAATACAGTCGTTATGAATATTAAATACAGATGTAATAAATATGAAATACAGACATCGTAAACAAGGAGTTAAAGGTCCCTGAGTGTGAAGCGCTGTCGGGTGGAGCCCCATGACATTCAAAGGGGAGGGGGGAGCTGGGCTGGCTCTGAGTTTGAAAATTCAGGAGG
The DNA here is from genome assembly GCF_000735185.1 of Notothenia coriiceps. Lineage (NCBI taxonomy): Eukaryota > Metazoa > Chordata > Actinopteri > Perciformes > Nototheniidae > Notothenia > Notothenia coriiceps. The sequence goes on along the minus strand of NW_011345923.1, from coordinate 20,095 downwards.
GTTATGATATTGCGGGAATCGGAGGATTAAAGTCTCTTTATTTGACACACATACATGCACACAGCACTCAGAGTTACATTTGGTCTCTGCTTTTAACCCATCCTAGTTCAAGGACTGTTCCTGAGCCTGCTGGAGCTAAGGCTGGATGTAAGGGGTCTTTGATGAGGCTGGGGGCACGTCACAGAGACAGTTGGGGCTGGAGGTTAGCGATGGCAGGTAGTGGGACACCGATGATGTGTTGAGCCGTTCTTACCCCCAGCTGCAGGTCCTCCTGTCAGCTACAGAGCAGCTGCCACACCGCACCAAGACTCAGCTTGTGATAATGCTCTCGATGGTGCAGCCAAAAGTTCTTCTGAAAATGAGCAGGCAGGGGGGCTTTCTTGATCAGGTGTTGTTGTGCCATTTAACAAGGCTGGAGGTGTTGAAAGACCAGGAGAGATCATCAGAGATTTTGATGCCGAGGAATTTGAAGGTTCTACCTCAGGGACAGCACATGCCTTGAGCACACCATGATATGCCATCTGGGCCACCAGCCTTCAGCATTCACCCTGCTTAGTGCAGATTGAACAGCATGGTCTGATGTTCTGTTCTTTTCGTGGGGGGGTTGCTGTGATGGCTGGTGTTTTATTGTTCCAATCACAATGAGCATACAAGTTGTTTTGAGCACGTCTGGAAATGAGTTATCAGTGGTAAATATTAGGGCCGGGACTCGATTAAAAAAATTAATCTAATTAATTACAGGCTTTGTAATTAATTAATCGCAATTAATCGCATTTTTAATCGCATATAAATATTTGACCTGAGAACAGTGAGAAGCAATTTTTTTCACATGGATTTTAGTATACCATTGAATAATGACTGAATACATAAGCTTAAGCAACAAAACATTGTTTATTTTTTTCAAGGAGGTACTTAACAAAGACCAACAGAAAAGTGCAATTTTTGCCATAAAGTGTAGCAATAGCATATTTAGGAATATAGTACATTTCAGAGATTCAGGTAGCCTATAGGTAGGTAGACCTTCTGTAAACTATAACACTTTGTTTTTTAAGTAAAACACAATACTTTCAAGTACATTCAGAACATTGGAAACCCTGACTATTAGAAAACATCTCTCTGTTGCTTCAAGGCACACAGGGGATAGGAATTTAAAAAATTAATACATTCAGTCCCAACTCTTCAATAACCTTGGCCAAAACAATAAAACAGTTCAACATAAAGTGGCCAGTTGCACCCAACAACGTAAAATAAATAGTTTCAACATAAAAGTGGTACCATTTTAAATAATAATAAAGTTGGCCAGTGATTGAACCTCATTCCCTCCTATTTCTTCCAATATCCCCTGATGAAAAAATAAAATCTCTCTGTTGCATTAGGCCACTGTTTGATCAACGCGAATTGGGGTGTGGGTTCTCTTGTACTCCGAGTCGGGCTATACGTCCCACGCTAGCTTTCCACGCTAGCCTGCTATATGGTTTTGCATTGAGGTGATACTTGAGGGCTTGATGTGCTGCGGTGATATGCCGATTCCCTTTTTGCATAATCCCCTGTGTGTCCTTGGCAGTCTTTAAAACAAAATGTCCCATTCACGGGGCCAACCAAAGCGGTCTCATCAGCTTCTTCGTTCACGTTTGACTATTGTTCACTGTGGTTTGTTGTTGTCTGAAGTAATGAACGTTAGTTGGTGCTCCAGTATAATCGGTACCCCTGAAACTCATCCAGTGAGAAACGTTCCGCGGTGCAAAAATAAGTGCGATTAAAATGCGTTAATTTTTGTGTAATTAATTAATCTTAATTAACGCGTTAAAGTCCCGGCCCTAGTAAATATATAATTATGCAAAAAACATCAAAGTGCCTTTTGCCAAAACTGTTCCTTTGTTTTTCCCTAAAACACATGATTCTTTGTTGTTTTATGTCCCCTTGACTAAAGACAGTACCCATGAGGTGACAGACATAACAATCCTGTACATTCATTGAATCCTCTTGAAGGAATTCATGCTGGACTAAAGAATGTGAAACACTGCCTGTCTCAGTGCCACTGCCGCTCTGTGAGAGGAGTCCCAGGACAGACACTGGACACCAGTGTGAGGTCAGCCAGGACTCTGGTGACATCAGCCTGTCCTTCACAGAGTGCACTGCTACAAGCATGTGAGGGAGGAGGTGAGGAGAAAAAGTGAACTGTCCATCTATGCTGACAGGAAGCTGCTGTTGATGGTGATGGAGGAGCTCTGTGTGGCTGCAGAGTCTCAGGGAACTAAGGGAACACACTCATTTGTTGGCTGCACCTCTTTATCTGCTGGAGGCTAGAGATCCACAGAGAGGTGAACATGAAGGCTTCCTCAGGACACTCCAGTTGTCAGACTGACGGAGCTGTACCATAAATGAACCGTGAGATCAGTGAACTGTTCAGCTGATAAATGATGAATCCAGTTACTGCAACGTTAACTTTGTTGTTGTTATTGTTTTGGCTGTCATTCATTGAGCATAGTGCTATTTCTCGTGGAGCGCAGTCTCTATTGCATTGGCTGATCGGCATTGGCCTTTTCATTTACACATCATCATGGCTCATTCATATTTAAATACTACTAATTTAACCTAAACATGCAGTGGCAAAGTCTGAATGCTCGTCGGCTGCTGGGCTGCCAGCAGATTAGAAATGTGCGGTCATGTTCCTGCAGGTGTAAACTCTGAGACCTCCGACTGACTCTGCAGACATACAGGGTCACCCTCCACCATGTCGGAGTCTTTGGAGTCAGTGTTGGTCAGGTCTGCATTCCTCCAAATGTAATGCTCTGATGTGAATGTTGAACTTTTCGACATATGTCCACCATCAGTTTCTTCAATCTGTGGGGGTCTTTACATTAAATCCTGATTCGATGTTGAATTAGAGCCAACAATCACAACTATAGGTGGACTCGCAGCACCCCTCCCCCCACTCAATTTGCACATACAGCTTCCTTCTCTCTTTCTCTCTGGCTTCCTCAGCTTCTCCCTTCCCAATCCCATCCTCCTCGCCTCTGTGCGCCCACTCTCCGTCAGCTGTGGCAACATGACAAGAGAACACTGGAAGATCACTGCTGTTTGTATTCTGGAAGAAGGCTGTTTCCATGCTTCTTGTACCCTGCAAGATTTGAAATCCTTTTTATTCAAGATGCCAGGGAGCAAATCAAAGAAAGCGCATCAGAGCTGACAAGATATCCCGTGATCCCTGTGGACACTACTTTGAGCACTGGTTTTTACCTTTTGGTGCAAGATTTAAAAATAATTGTATATGATTTTGAATTATGAATGAATTTTGGCCTTAGCTGTTCTATTTGTGTATATTTTGATTTTCATTTTAGGTTGCATCTGAAAGCCACATCCATCTTACCGTTATATAGTCCTATCCCAAATATAAGCATTTCAACAACAGATTCCTCCCATTCGAAAACTGAGCCAATGTTGGAATCTTTTCAACCAGAACACTTGTTTTTGTTCTCTTAAAACGTTGAATCGTTTTGTTGTGTTTGACGTGTCTTGTTTATTATTTTCCATTCAAATGACTGTATTTTGTCTTTTGTCCTCTGTCTGAGTTCTGATTTGCATATCAAAGAAAGAAGTACTTTAGAATAACATGTACAAGGTGTAATCACACATGTTGTGTGCTTAACTAGGAGGATAGAATCCTTCTCACATAAACATGCCGTTAACATGACACAGACATACAACATGAATGACATTATGTCGTAGAGCTGGCAAAATGTGTGTTTTTTTAAGCATAACTTGGTTGACTTTTTCTCATGAAGGCACAGTTAAGAACATGTTCAAGATATCAGTGATAATGGCCCAGCCTGCAATAGTATGGCTAATACCAAACAAAGCATCAGGGACACATCCCACGTGACTTCAGCCTGTCATTTAATCTTTTCTTGCTCCCTCTTATAGGTAAAACACTTCTATGGCACATCTGTAACATGCACATTTAGCAGAAAAAGAGGAAGTATGTTGCTGTCAGGGGGGGGGGGGGGGGGCAGTTTACCAGTAATGTAATTGAATATTGGACATAACTCTTACACATTCACTATTGTGCAAATGCATATATAGGGTTCAGACACAAAAAAAACCATTTCAAATGCCAATAAGTCATTGCATTAATCCAGATTTCCCGCGGTGAGGCTGCAGAGCATCATGGGTGGATGCATGACATTTATTTTGGTTCATTTGCTTCACGCACGCCTCTGGAATCTAAATCCCCAATAACAGATGGTGAATAGGACAGGGTAGTATTACTGCAGTCAACTGCATCAGAGACAGGGCACAGTAAAGCAAGCTGGACTGTATGTCAGAAAGTCTCTTTTCCTCACGCAACAATGTAAATAGTGCCTGGCTCTGTTCAGTCTCTCAGTCTTCTGCTTATGGAAGCAGGTTGTCAATGTCCTCTAAATCCCAGCTCTAATCCTCTGTATCATATAGGAAGCAGGCTAGCATTTCATGCTTTGATTTCCTGTATAGGATGAGTCAGCTGGGGAATTATGCGTTATCAGAACTCTAGTTGCCATATGGTGGCAAACACTGCTTACATGGGAGAACATGTCTGTTCAATGCTACTCAGGGTTTGGATCGGACCGCAGTCACCTGCTGGTATCGTTATACATTTCTGTTATCCTCTGCATTATTATGGTAAGACTTTTGGGGTCTTTTTATAATATGCGCTTGTGGGTCGTGTAGATGTTGACCCAAAGAGGAACACCACATATACTGCATTTATCATTGTGTCAGAGCTTATTTGGTCGAATGCAACTAAGACATCCAATCATTCCAAGACTGTTTCAGAGGATGACATTTTACACATTAACAGGGTCAAGGGTTAAGAGGGGAAATATAAATAAAATAATGTTTTTTATTGAGGTTTGATATGGGTCTGTTAATGCTCATAGTCATGTGTCTCTTCAAGTTAAGAGTGGTTTAATAACTGTAGTTTTCTGGGCTTGTATGGAACATCCTCAGATTAGAGAAGAGTTCAATTTTTGCATTAGCTCCAAGATTATACATTTAATAGGCTCAAACTGTGTCATGCATTTTCAAAGGGTTTTAGGCGGACATGAGGCAAGTTGTCTGCCATGCAAAATGGTCTTAACATGCCATGTTTCAAACCAGAGTTACAAGATTAATTGTCTCATACGCATCAAGCCCAGTGAGAATACTTAGAGGAGAATAAGCAATCCTCTTCAACACATCAAGTGGAGAGGGAAGGTTCTTCAGTCTGAAGGCTCTGTGTGTGTTGCAGGATGGACGTCTGCGGCCTGGAGATCAGCTCATTGCTGTGAACAAGGAGTCCTTGATAGGTGTGAACCACGAGGAGGCGAAGAGCATGCTGAACAAAGTCAAATCCAGGTGGGTGGGCCTTGTACATTTAATGTTCATTCAGTAACTCTGGCCCAATTACAAACCGCCCCCTACACACTTCCATTCAGTTTGCACGTTTGATTGGAGGGTTACCAAGTCCTACCTGACCGACCTAACGGTGTTTGTGTCCCTAATGAAACACACTGTGTACAACATGGGGGATCGGGCTTTCTGTGCAGCTAATCCTCACCTGAGGACTCCACAGACCACTTGAGGACTCCACAGACCACCTGAGAACTCCACAGCCCACCTGAGGACTCCACAGACCACCTGAGGACTCCACAGCCCACTTGAGGATTCCACAGACCACCTGAGAACTCCACAGACCACCTGAGGACTCCACAGCCCACCTGAGGACCCCACAGACCACCTGAGAACTCCACAGATCACATGAGGACTCCACAGACAACTGACTCCTTTAAGAAAGGCCTAAAATCCTCTCTTTTAAAAAAAGCCTTTGATTAAACTTGTGTTTCTTTTTTTTCTTTCTATTATGCCTCCTGTAGCACTTTGGGATTGCTTTTAGCAATGAAAGGTGCTTTACAAATAACATTTATTATTATTATTATTATTATTATTATTATTAACAGTTCTGTGCAAACATTTACAGACTTTTGCAAAAACCAAGCAGCTTGGAAACATCCGATTGTTTAAACTAAAGGATTTTAACAAAAAGGAAATGGCATTTCCTGTGTCTGATGGAGAGGGGGGAGCCGCTGTATTTACACCCCCACCTGTAGGAATGAAGCCTTGTTTAGCTGTGAGAGTGACTACAGACGGAATTTATTCCTTCACGGAGGGGGAGTGGGTAGGGGCCGGTTTGGAATTTGGTCTAAAAGTGAGTAACATCTGTGAGTCTCTGTTGAGACGGGGATCACAGTGGGGATTAGTCAGCAATACACAGGCGCTCATCTCTCTTTCCTCTGTGTTCCTGCTAATGTCTTGTTTGAATTGTGTCTCCAGCCCAGACAGTGCTGTGGAGATCGCCTTCATCCCAGGGAAAGGACTTTTTCAGAGCAGCGCGTCTCTCCACAACGGGGTGCAGCGGGCTGCGGGCAACAGCTACAACTCTGGACGCTTAAAAGTCCACATCATATCTCCTGAGGTCAGCCATGCTTAGCTTCAGTCATCAGAAACATACCAGAATATGTCTAGGACTAAGAAATGCTGTTTCCAGAATACTATAACAATGGATGCAAATATGAAGTAGCAGGAGCAGTATTTCCCAGTGAAGCTGCACGTTGTCAATTGTCAAATGATAGGAACAGTGTACAGTAGTGTTTTGTGTAATGTACGGTGTGGTGTACAGTACACACCAGTGATTACAAAACAAAGGTAGTCTTTCTAAACATTTCAAATTAGGATGTCCAGTCCGTGATAGCAATGATTCTCTCTGACCAATCACTGTTTTGCAGTGTTTCAACAACACCTACTGCTATTGGCTGAGGTTGCTTAGGATCTCGACATACATATATCAGAAGAATTATATTGAATCTATCTATTCACTATTGCCATAGGACATCCAAAATGCATGACATCCGTGCTGTGCCATGTAAACGCGACATCCTACAGTTTGCTCTAATGAATAATTCACAATTTAAAGAACATATCAATAATATTTTGCAACTAAGACAGGTTTCTGTGTGGAACTTGAAGTTCATAACCACATGTAAATGCAAGTTTAAGCTATTAATAAGAGGTTTGTTAAGTTCTGAGAATTATTATGAGCACACTCCACAGGATCAGATGTATGACCTTATCATTTCCAGCTGGTCATTTTAACTTGAGTTGAAGGGAAATTCTGCCTTACTTTTGGAAATCTTTCTATCATCTTTTGTTTGTCATTCATTTTGCATCCGTCTTGAGCAGATGTGTGCAGAGGAGCCGGCCCCGGTGTCCTCTGCGTCCCCGGACATCTGCCCTCCAGATATTCATATTTCAGGTAAACACCTCGCTGTTAACACTCAATGTTCCCTTTCCAGATGTACTCCCATTCATAAATGGGCTCGGGAAGTATTAATAGACAGACTGACACGGTGTTGGTTTAGATCTTTTTTATAGGGTTTGATGCCAATAAGAGAAATATATAATTTGCCAGCCTTCTACTCTTAGAAAATGCACAATGACACAGTTAATATAACTTCCTGTATGTGTTACTGCATTGTCCTGCTCACTGCACCTCATCCCCTTCACCCTCTCCATTGTCACTCTCACTATCTTCCTGTTGACTTGTGTAATATAGTTAACAAAGCAGCATAAAACACATTTAAAGGACTTTAAACACCTGCTAAATCAGAGTAAATGTTTTCAGTGATTTGTCCTCAATGTCCCTCATATTAGATCAGACAAAGTTAATAATAATTTAATATTCCAGTTATAAACGACATGAATCAAAGATGTGTTGCTGTATTTTAGTGGTAAAAAAAATTCATCATCATAATTATTCGATATATATAATTTACACAGTGCCTGTAAACTGGCATTTCTCCTCCTACTTGAAAGACTACGGAGGGATAGGGTCTGCAAAATTAGTTTATTTGGGGGATGGGCAGGATGCTCTGACCGGTCCACTTCCTGCCCGGCGTTATGCAACGCCTCGCGTCGCGTCGAAAATAGACTTGCATCCTATTTTGAGCGGAGCCCAGCTCTGAGACGCTTCTGGGACGCTTCTGGCCGTAATGCAGCGCGTCTGGTGGAATAGCAACCATTGACTAGAGTGCCCGCGATCGCTGTGAACGCCGCAGCGCAGCCGTAACACGGCCGTAACTGCCCCTACACACGGTGGCGTGCGTTGTCGCTTGCCGGCGGGGGGGGCTGAAACTCGACCAACAACCAATCACATGAGTCTCACGCCCCAGACACACAAGCACGCGGTTTGATTGGCTAGAGCTTGTACTGGCATATGATTCGATTGGCTGACGCCTCCGTCGAGACGGCAAAATGCAGCGAGCACCGCGAGAGAAGCTACGCTTTGCTCCCACAATGCAGTTCGGCGAATAGTGACGTCACCCCATTCAAAGTGAATAGAGAACCGCAGTGACGCGTCGTAAAACCCGCAAGTAAACTTCTTCCGGTTCCTTCGCGAAAAACCAATGCAAATTCTCCATAGGATTTTGGAAAATAGCTCGAAGTAAGGTCTGTGGTTGACACACATTTAAGAGAGGGATCACGTTTTGTTCAGTCGGATAATCTCCACATGTCAACCCTACTTTTATAATTTTTTTAATCATAAATCTAGTCGCCAAAAGTGAAATGCTAACGTTATGCTATAAACGAACTACAAGCCAGTACAGCAGCAGGGTCGCACGACTTCAACGTCACGCCAACTTAAGATCGTTTCAACTGACTAACTGAAACTGCACTTTGAACACTTTAAATATATTAACATTTTAAACTGTATACCCCGGTTATCTAGGCCCGTTTTGTTTAATGTATACCACGTTTATCTAGGCCCTTTTTGTTTTATGTGTACATGTCACACTGTGGGAAACGATATTTCGATATTTCTGGATGTATAACACATATAGAATTTTTGACAATAAAGCTGAATTTGACTTTCTTGTGCTTCCATATTTTAACAAAGCTTTTCATTTTAGCCACACTGAATTTTACTAGAAGTCATGGCTGTGTCAATTACCAGTCTGATATCGTTTTACAAAGATGACAAGAAGAGTGTAGATAGAGGAGAGAACCACTACAAGTCAGGAAACGTAACAGTGCAGCCTAGATGAAGGTGTGCTTACCGGTGTTGTCAGGGCTAGCATGAGGGACAAGGTTTATAGTGTCGGTGAGTCGTGATAGCAAGAGTACCGTTAACCTTTTAAGACCGAGTTAATTTATTCACATTAATTCCCATCAACAAATCAATTGTATGTGTCACATGAAATCTTTATTAGGCAAGGCAAGTTTATTTATATAGCACTTTTCAACACAAGGCAATTCAAATTGCTTTACAAAAAATGAAAGACATTAAAAAAAAGGCATTTAAAATCAGTCATTAAAAAGAAAAGCTAATAAAATAAACATTAAAAGAAAAAATACATGGATAAAAGTTACAGTGCAGTCTAAGATATTAATANGCGTGATCATTATTATTTAGAGTCATTGCGTGCCTATTGATTTGAACACGATCCGTGTATCCATCATTTCCTGGTCTTCTCTAAAGAAGAGGGACCAATGGAAACGTTGTCATGTTGCCGTTGTTCAGCATGGAAACATTCATTAGCTAACAATGACATTATTGTTCTATTAATATAAAGGGAGGTCAGGTACTCTTTAAAACAGCTGCTAGTTATGGGTACTTTTTACTGAAGTACATTTCAAAGCCTCTTTACTTTTACTTGAGTAAAGAAGTTTAGTCAGTAGCCTACTTCTACTTTTAGAGTATTTTTAAACATGAGTCTCTGTACTTCTACTTGAGTGAAGGATGTGTTTATCTCTGACAGGAAGTGGGTGCACGACACTAAAAAAGGCCCTGCATGTGTTCCTGCAGTCATACAGGTGTCTGCCTCCTGAGAAGGTATTTTGGGTCCTTTTTCATAGTGGTATTTGCACCTTTGCTGTTTCAGTGTGTCGGTGTTGAGCGCTACACCGCCCCATGGATCAGTGCCTCTGTATGGATCCTTTAACATTCCAGGTACATCCACGCAGCTCCTTCCTGTCGCTCCCCTTGTTCGGCGCTGATTGACAAGCGTCCGCTTCTCTCAGGCGCGTAATCAATCTGCTAATTGGTGTCGGAGGGTCGGTTGCTGTTGAAGCGTCTCCCCGCTCTTTCTTTGGCTAATTTATCTTTGTCACCAGCAGCCAGACTCCTGCAAGGTACATTAGTTGGGAAAGTTCAGTCTATTTCACACACACACACACACACACACACAGAGCTACTGTGCTTTGTTCATCTTCCCTTACTGCAATACATCACACAAAGGAGTGAGGGTAAATGTTAGCCTTGCACTGTTTCCATTGGTAACCGAGGTATAGAGAAGGTCAGTCTCTATGTGCGGGATAATTGGTGACAACAATGTGCTTTATCATAATTCAGCACGACGGAAAAGGAAGCAGTTATAATGAGCTTTTTTGCGAAAAGTTGTTAAGATTTTTTTCACAACGTATGAAGCAAGCCCTTGAAAACAACACTTCACTTCTGATTGATTTACAGGCCGTTTCTCCCCAGGGTGCCAATCAGGCTCTGATTAGACACCAGCGACTCGTTGATGGCGGTTCAGACGGGATTGATTGCACGAAACCGCCCTCGCCCCAGATTAATCTCGGCAAAATGACACCAAGAGTCACCAAGTTCGCATCTCTACCGGTTAAAGATATGGAAGGGAAGTGCAGTATGCTATCAAACACGACATGTAACAGAAGGAAGGTTCCAGAAAACTAAATCAAATATGAAACAGTCCTATATTCAGAGCTGGGATTCATTGCCGGTCCATATTATTCAGGAAAAATCCCAAATACATTGCAAAAGTCTGCTTAAAAAAACATATTGTAAAGATTGAACTGTGGCTGTGTGTCACTGATTGAAATGGCATGAATTATGAGCGGTTTTTGTTTAGTTGTATGCATGTTTGACTGTGTGTGCTAGTGCTAATGGGGATGCTAATAGAGAATAAAAGGGAAAGGCATGTGTATTGCTGCTATTTGCTCCCAGACGTGTGGATTAGGCCCCCAGTGCCCCCTATTGGCCCCCAAATCATCTGTTGATCCTCTCACACACTGATCCTTCACATTCATGAGGAAACAAACAAGACTGCTCTGTGAGAATCAAACCAAAGCCTCCTTTAGGTGTTAAAAAACGAAGAAAATATGATGTTTTAATGTTTTGTGTCTTCTTTACTGCTTTCTTTCTCCCTTCTCTCAGTGATATATAGGAGCAGAAGAAGCAACCTCCTTTTTGGTATTCCAAGCTAAGGAAACACAAAGCTTTTAAATGTATTTTTCCTCCTTTTGTTGGTAAAAAAACAAAGAAAACATGAAGCCTTAATGTCCGGGAGTGGCTCAGTCAGTAGGGGCTTGGACTGGGAGCCGTAGGGTCGCCGGTTCAATTCCCCGAACAGACCTAAATATGGAGTGTGGAATGCTACTTGGAGAGGTCCCAGTTCACCTCCTGCCCTGCCGTGGTGCCCTTGAGCAAGGCACCGGACAACCCCCTAGACTCCTGGTTCTACACTCCTAGTTCTAGACTCCTGGTGCTAGACTCCTGGTGCTAGACTCCTGGTGCTAGACACCTGGTGCTAGACTCCTGGTGCTAGACTCCTGGCGCTAGACTCCTGGTGCTAGACTCCTGGTGCTAGACTCCTGGTGCTAGACTCCTGGTACTAGACTCCTGGTGCTAGACTCCTGGTACTAGACTCCTTGGGCTAGACTCCTGGTGCTAGACTCCTGGTACTAGACTCCTTGGGCTAGACTCCTGGTGCTAGACTCCTGGTACTAGACTCCTGGTGCTAGACTCCTGGTTCTAGTTCTTCTCGGCCTGGGAACCGGAAGGTTACCGGTTCGAGTCTCGGAACGACCAAGTGACTACCGAGGTGCCCCTGAGCAAGGTGCTGTCCCTACACTGCTCCCCGAGCGCCGACCTAATGGCTGCTCACTGCTCCTAACACATGTCCGGCAGTGGCTCAGTCAGTAGGGGCTTGGACTGGGNTTGAATATAAATGTAAAATGTACATGTGATTTTACGTCCAAGAGAAGCTATGGAGCAGAGAGTTCTCTGCCAGCCAGAGGTGATTTGTTATTAGTTCAATATGTCAAACTGATTTCCCTGACTACAATCTTTAGTTAAATGGTGAAACGTTATGCTGCTTGTACTAATTAGACTTATCATATAAGCCACACAGGTTTTAATAGGATGTATTCATTATCTTTACTTATGTTGCGGTCTTTTCAGCAGCGCCATCTCTAAACGGCGATACAGTCACTACCTATTATTTACATTTCACCGTGACATGGACAAAAATGTAACGTCAGCTTACCTCATGGCACGAATCCAGACTCTCCTTTGGAAAACATTGGCCGGGAAACGATAGAACAAGCACGTTTCATGCGAAGACCTGTGGCTGCAACCCGGAGCAAAGCAACAAACCATTGCGTAGCTAACTAGTAGCGCTAGCTTTAGCTAACGTTAGCCAACGAAACGAACTGCCGAGTAAAATTGGAAAACACTGGTAATTAATTATTCTATAATTTGTAAAACTACGGTGTTAAAAACGACAATTTCAAAAATACAGATTCTAATGGTCAGATATAGATATACACAGATACTAAAGATAGGCAGGTACTTGCTTTCAAGCAGGACACAGGGGAAAACAAACTTAGCGGGAGTGTTTACCTGTTCGGCGTAATGACGTACAACGGCCTCGACAATTTCTGTAGTCCTATTCAGCCATCCGGTAACAACCATCGTTTTTCAGACACGTAAACTCTTCAAAAATCCCCAGTGGGGTCACTGCTGATGTATTTAATGTCGTAGAACAAAACGTCAATTACCTCTTAAATTTGTGTCAACCACAGACCTTATCTCGAGCTATTTTCCAAAACCCTATGGAAAAAATGCATTGCTTTTTGAGGAAGGAACCGGAAGTGCTAAAAATGCTAACTTACTTCCGGGTTTTACGACGCGTCACTGCGGTTCTCTATGGGGGGGCAGGAGCGCAGGAGCTCCAACAAGCCGTTTAGGACAGAGAGTGAATACACATACTATACAGAGATGCTGTATGAGAAACCAATGTGAGTTTGGAAAATTTAACAATGTAAATCTATTCTAGTAGACCTCAACAATGGAATTATGATCAGTAGAAATGGCCATGACATGGGACCTTTAATAGAAAGCAGAGCGCAGCAGGGGACCTCCGAGAACACAGGAATGTGAGGATCGGAAAAAGTTCCCGCTCCATGGTAACGGGTGTGGTTCATTACGGTTTCACCGTCCCTCTTATCCTTTAAAGCAGCTGCTGTTTAAACACAGTGGCTCAGTCAGTAGAGTCTTGGACTGTGAGCCATAGGGTCGCCGGTTCAAGTCCCCGAACAGACCTAAATATGTAGTGTGGACTGCTACTTGGAGAGGTCCCAGTTCACCTCCTGCCCTGCCGTGGTGCCCTTGAGCAAGGCACCGGACTACCCCCCCACTCCCATAGCTCCCCGGGCGCTGTACAATAGCTGCCCACTGCTCCTAGTACTAGGATGGGTTAAAAGCAGAGAACACATGTCAGGTCCCTTGAAAAAGAGATCAATGATCTTAATGGTATGCACCTGGATAAATAAAGGTTTGAAATGAAATGGTGCTGTGTGCTCTGCATGTGTGACCATTAAAGAGGGTTTCATCCTCCGATTCTGCAAGGCTTAATGACATTAATAAGACCAAGACAGTAAACGCTCATAATACATCATATTATAATAACATTTTTAGGCACAGCAACAGTTAAAAGCTGTTTATTGACATTTCTCAACAGTCCTGTCAACAGGGGTGGGAAGTACTAAGTACTGTACTAACTTTTGAGCTGCTTGTACTTTACTTGAGTATTTCCATGTAATGCTACTCTATACTTCTACTCCACTACAATTAAAAGGGAGATAATGTAATTTTACTCCACTATATCTATTAAACAGCTTGAGTTTCTTTTAACAAAAATCCATCTCTAAATTAAACTAGTGAACTATCTCTTTAAGTTACAAAAGAGCCACGTTATTTAAATATTTTACAAAAAGTAAATCAGAACTTTTAAATGCTACTTGATGCATATTATCTAGAAATGTCACATTTATAACGTTTTAGACACACATAAAGGCAATTTTTACCTTTTATACATTTAGTACATTTTGCTGATAATTATTTTGTCCTTTTACTTAAGTACATTTTGAATGCAGGACTTTAACTTGTAATGAAGTATTTTTACAATAATGTATTGGTACTTTTACCCGTATAAAGCATCTGAATACTTCTTCCACCTCACACTGTCATGCAGAGATGTGAAATACTGAGCATACGGACAATCTATTTTTTGGATATAGCGTCATTCCTTATTGAAAGTATTTGAAAATTCAGAACTATTATTAACTTGGTAGAGAACCAATGTGCTCATTCACAAAACATGTACTGTTTGATGAAATGACATTTTAATAACACGTGTTACTAGTGTGTTATTGGCTGAAACACCTGAAGACAGACAGCAATATAAAACAGTTGTGTTTAATCCAAGAGGAAGTGCTGGAAGGTGAAACTGAACCGTTGGGAGCAGCAGGTCTGATGTTGAGGGTCGCCTCCAGCTCACAGCCAATCCTATTGGGCCGGATTAGGTCCGTCAAGGTTATTCCCTAGTGCTGTGACCACCTCGCTCCCCGCAGCCTCTTATTGGTTAAGCCTGTTGCTAGCCATGACAGATGTCCGTAGTTCGTGGTGAGGTGAGCACATACAAAAAATGACAGGCTATTCTTTTTTTATAAGAGTGACTCCTGACACTAAATCAACTATTTTGGTTTCATTCTCACTCTCAATTATGGGAAGCGAGGATGAAACCTTAATGCCATTTAAAGTAAAGTTGCTGTTATCAGTTCTTCCTGCTGCACACGCAGATTTACAGTAAACAAATGCACACTCATCTGTTTGAGTCAGCTGATCTCTGGGACAGACTGACCTTCCTCTTCCTCTCACCCCTCACACATTCCTCTCTAAAGCATAGCCTCATCCTGTTTGAAGATAAACATAGCTGTGTCCATAAGAGTCCAGTCTAAAGCTACATGTATCACCTGGGCTCCGAATGAACGTATAGCGATTGCAGAGGTCCTGTCTGTTTTTTATAAATCAAGAATTCCGCGGTCTTCAAGGTCAGCAGTGTACAGACACAGCAACATAAGTTGAACTTATTCAAACAACAACTGCAGAGACGGAGTGGAGCGGGACATGTCCAACATCTCAAGAATAAAGTTGAAAATTCCGTATTTCTGCTAAGACTGGTTGAAATGTGTATTCTACACATTTCATCTTGGTTGTCATCATTTCAACAACTAATTTGTCGAAATGCATTTCTTAATGTCTCAACCTCATTCTCAAAAGGCACAAGAAAATCCTCCCCTGACTTTCAATCTTCTTGTGTTTGGCACTACAACGTAGGGATTCACTTTTAACTAAACATTTTGATTCCCTTTTCGACATTTTAAACTTTCTCAAAAAATTATAATCTTTCTCCCAATTGTTTCGATCTCCTCGCCATAACAATCCTTCTTAAGAAATTGAAATGTGGCTATTTTGTATGTATTCTTTTATATTGTATTATGTTATATTGTATTTGTTTTGCACTAGAATGACAACAAATGATATGATGTGTGCTGTTTAGGTTTGAAGCACAGCTGTTGTCCGGGCAGCAGACCAAGCAATCATCCCTGCCAGTCAGGGGTAGGGCGTGGTGCAAATCCTGTGGGTGGGACTTGGAGGAGGGTATCAGTGAAATTAGTTCATATCCCTAGCAACAGGGGGGTGTGGACCAGAGGGAAGGTTGTGATAGCAGACTCACCAATCTGGGACAAATACACTTATCAAATTAATATTAGGCACTGGCTGATGCTGCCCCCCCCCCGCTCTCTGTGTTCCCCTCATCTATATAATCATCCACCTTTCCTTCTCTTTTTAATCATCAGATCTCATCCCCCCACCCAAACACAGACTCACACACACCTCCCCTATCACCACAACTGCAAAATACAGATTATGCAGTGATATTTCTGCTCCTGTTGTTTACTCAGTGTCCTGTGGCCTCACTTACTCTCAGAGTCCCGCTGAAGGCCAGTAGGGGGCTCCGGCCTGATATCTGAATGTATTTACCAGAACTCCTGCTCACTGCTTTCCCCTTTGTCTGTGACCAAATCAACCACATCTCTTATCTACTTTTCCTCTTCTTTCCCCTCGTCTTTCTCTTTTTCTTTTCTCCTTTCTCTAGGTTCCACAAGTCAGAGTTCGCCAACGGGGGCCAAACCTAAGATAACACTGGACCCCTACATACGCCTCAAATCAGACAAGTTAGACTTGGTGAGTCACACGGTTTTATACAGCCATGAGGCCAAATACTTGACCTGTTGTGCAGTGGTGTACTCTACTCATTTTGAGATACTAGTATTTTACTTGAGTATTTGTATTTGTGGCTACTCTGTACTTCTACTCCACTACAGTTCTGAGGTGCATGGTGTACTTTTACTCCACTACATGTATTTAATACCTTTAGTTACTTCACAGATGTGGATGAATGATGTGAAATCTAATCAAGTGTTAAATCAGACTTTAGTTCCACCTGGAGTAAATTCACAAGCTACCCTGCAGTATACAAAGTCATTCAAACTAGCTGCACCTTTTTGATGCTAATACTTTTCTATTTTTACTTGAGTAACCTTTTGAATGTAGGACTTTTACTGTAACAGAGTAATCCTATACTGTGGTACTTCTACTTCTACTTCTACCCAATACTAGATATGAGTACTTCTCCCACCTCTGATGTTGTGTGATGCCGGGCATGTTGAAGTGGTTTATTTCAGTGCGTACAAGGCTTTCGGTGCATTTGCCTTGTTAAGCTCTGCCACCTTTCTCCCGTCTCTCTCTCTGATTCTCCTAACCTCGATTTACAAGTGCATCACATAAGTGCATAAACTATAGTTAAAACTCTGAACAACAAGAGAAATGCAGATTTATTTGCTTCAAACAAACCAATCCATTGTAAGTGCTGTAGCACTACTAAACTGGGTGATCCTGATGTGTGTGTCATGAATATTCCATATGCTTAATCTGGAGACAACCTGTCACTCCAGTGTTCTACTGAAGAGAGATATACAACTGTTGAGTGGCTACAGCAGAACATGTATGATATTAGAAAGGACATTTAGACGCACACATACAAAGGCATGGAATGTAATACCTATAACAGAAAGATAGCTAAAGCAATAGAATATTTTGATCTGGTTCTTCTATCACCGCAGCAGCAACTTCCACCAAATCCACAGACCAGCAACATGCTCAGCGAATAAAACCTCATAGTTAAACTGTAATTCAATAGAGTTTGTCCTGATACTAGCTAAATAAGAAAGGTTTCGCCACAAGGATTCATCCTGTGGGGACCATGAATATCAACAGCCACATTTCATGACAGCCTGACCAGGATTTAAAGCAATTTACAGGGAACTTTCTTCAAGGAGATCAGCACAAACCTTTAATCTGATCAGGACAGTCCTGCACACAGACCTATTCTGCTCTCTGTCTGAACATCATGTTTCCTTTAGCTCAGTTTCCATCAGAGCTCTGGTCCAGGTAGCTTGTAAATGTCTTCCTGTCTGATGGCGGCCGCCCCCTGTTATCTTGCTCAACATGTTTGGGAAAGATGGCGATTCCACCGTGGGAACGGACAACATGTCCTCCATGATGTACACAAACAACTGTTGATCTCTGCTATGAGACTAACATTCTTGCTCCGTCTCCTCATCCCTGAACTCTGAATGCAGCGCAGCGGAAAGGGACGTTTGATTAAATGTTCTGTCCTCCCGTTATGCAGAGACGAAGACCTTAAAGTAACGCAAGTCACAAGATCATTTCGCGCTTAGTAACTGTAATGCAATTACTGCCATTATCAACAGTTACATTACTGCATTACAGACAAATGTAATCTGATTACCCCCAACGCTGCCAACCTTTGCCTGTGATCATCTAAACATAGGCTCTTCTCAAAGATAGTTTCTTATGGTTTTCCCAGCAAAATGACCCTGTGACAGGCTTTATGAATAACTACCATCTCTCTGAGGGTCAGGTTTGTGGGGAGAGCCCTGTCCCACAGACTGGGTTCAGTGGGGGGGGGGGAGATGTGGGACCTTTGAGGGACATATGATCCTCTTATTTATTCTTATCAAGCACACTTTACATCATGCACGTTTCGGCTCTCCATTTAGGTTTTTAGAGAAACCCTGAGCAGAGGATTCTTCTCCTTCTGATCGCCCCCCAGGCCCTCTCATCATTGATCTCTCTCTCAGTCTCTCTTCGCTGGCTTATCATGCTTGCGCTCTTCATGTGTACATTCTTCTTACCCTTTCAGCACATTCATCCCCCCTCCCCCTGCCCCCTCCTTCCTGTCTCTGCTGATGGTTCTCCTCTGCTCGTTCTCTGACTCTATTGCTGCCCTCTGTGCAATTCGGTTACCATTATTCAGCTTTGCTTTTAATTTAGCTCAACCAAAGGTTGATCCTAATCTACCAATTCATTAATGGGATTAGAGAGACGGATAGGTTAAATGCTCAAGTTGAATACAGAAAAAGTCCTCTCTTCATGTGTTGGCTCAATGCAATGAAATAAGAGTGATATGAATTATTAGCATCACCCTGGTTTAATTCATTCTCAAATTTAGATTTGAATATCCTGGAGACCACAGACCTCCTCGAAAACACAGAGGCTGCTTAAAAACATTTTGACCTGATGATATGTTTCACAGGTCCTCTTTAGAAAATGTCTCGTTACTTATGCTGGGGCTCTTTAGGCCCCCAACATTTAGCAACTTCCCTTGAGTTTAGATCATTTCACTTGGGTTTCAAATTGTAGATGTTAGGAGAAAGATTTTCATTTTTTTGAGCACCTTACCCTCATTTAGATTATATTAAAAGTGTATAAATTGATGAATGTTTACTATAATTCATGTCATGGGGAATCCCTCCGGAGTGGATTCATGACGACTGGATCTGAATTATGTTTTTGTATTTGGTGGTTTTTGTCCCAGCTGTCGATCAGTCTCCACTGCAGCCTGTGCATCTCAACCCCCCCCGCCCCCCCTCAGCAACTCTATATCCACCAGTTATAGGAAATAAAACTAATGTGTTGTGTTGTGTTATATTAGCTGTACAATTGACCACATATGGTGTTCTTAGTTTCCATACCTCCTGTGTTTTACGAGCAACTTATCAAGTAGGCTATTGGCGAACGGCATAAAACATGATTAAACATGATAGTGCTCGTATCTAACTAGAGAAAAGCAAAACTGAGTCAGTTTAAAGTAATTCTGTCCTTCTGTTTCCTCCTTCATCATTTATGAGAATACATTTCTTAACAAGAGAACATAATCGAGGGGTGATAAATAACATTTCCGTATTTATTTATTTCTCCAAGTTATGTGTTTGTGTGCACTGAGGAGTCTCAAACAGGCGTTTGTTAAATCATTTTAAGATTGGCTTTAATCATTTTGTGAACATTAATTCTTCATATATGATAAATGAGAGGTAACATTTTATTTATGGTATTATTGCCTCATATTTCTCTCCACTCTTCCTTCTGCCAACGGTGTCGCAGTTTCTCTTCTCTAACGTTTTTTATAAATCGCAAAGATTGCTTAGAAACTGGCGTACGCCATCTTCTGAGCGTATGCAACGTTTATAAATGAGGCCCCAGGTCTCCTCTTTGTGGCTTCCTGGCAGCCATGAAGTCTCAGGAACCGTTCTTTGTTCAATCCATGCAAGAACAGAATAGGGCCAAATGAAATTACAATCTTCTTTTCTTTCTCTGCTTTAGGCTTTGACCTTCCTCGGTTTGGACGTCACAGAAGAAAAGAGGAAGAAACTGAGACAAAGCCTAACCGCAGACCCACAAGGCACTGTGGCCTATGGAGGTGAAGTGCACACACACACACACACACACACACACACACACACACACACACACACACACACACACACACACACACACACACACACACACACA
>NW_011345922.1:4067-5436 GCF_000735185.1 Notothenia coriiceps | reverse complement strand
TTCTTCCACTTTTTATATGTGTGATCTAATTAATAAAAAAATGAAATACAAATAATCCCTCAGATATTAGGCTTTTTTTTTTCTTGCTGGCCTACTTCTTTCTTTTCTACCTCTATCCACTTGAATATGTTGACATGTTTAATTGTTGAGGTTAAAAAAAAAACACTAATAATATTAGAGTTGAGACCATAAATTAGCAAGTTCACAACATCTCTTTGGGTCCCTTTAGGTCTGGTATCATCTGGTGTACATTTTTCACACATTAGTGACAAAAACCAGAGGAATTTCTCATTCGCTGCAGATAAGAAAGGTATTAAAGTGTCACGTCACGCTCCCACCTGATCTGCATTGTGAATGGAGGGAGTGTTGATGGATGCAGGGAACATGTGATCCAAAGCTTCTGTTGTGTATGAATGGAGCAGACAGCGGGGCTGATTAAGTTACTGAGGGACCTGCCGTATTGGAACAGCAGGCAGAAGGTGTGCTGAGCTCTGTGGGGATTACTGCTCTGTTACCTGCTTCACTTTTGGTCTTTTTGTTAATTCTAAAAACTGGAGGAAACAGGAAGAAATGCAGGTATGTTAAGGGTGTAAACTAAGGCACTTTGTTGGATTAAAATGTCAAATAGTGGTAAAAAAGTGTCCTTGAGACCCAATTTTTTCCAAATGTATTTGGTTTTCAATATCAGCTGTCAATCAAACCGTGTGTGGTAACGTTTCTCTTGGATTTGCTTTTGATAAAGATTTAGATTATGCCTGTGAGACTTTATTATTTGACTTCTCCTTCTCCAGCTGCTGCTTAAAATATTGAGTACTGAATTTATAGAGCAGTAAAGCGTATTCCCCCAAAAACTAGCAATTTGTATTTGTTGTGTTGAAATAGTTTTTAAAAATCAAATCTGAATCAGAAAACTTTATTTTTACCGTGGGAAATTCTGTTTTGAGACAGCTCCATTGTTGAATTACATTAAAATCAAGATAAGTACATAATGTGTAGAAATATGCACATTGTACTACAATATATAACATGTTTATTGCAATGTATTCAGTGGTGTACTGGGATTATAAGGTATTCATGCTGAATCTCACAGTTTAAGAGGGTTATGTTGCATTAAGACAATTTAACTTTGTCCTTTTTCTTGTGTTGATGAGTTTTTACCACTTTAACATTTTTGTTAACTTTGAAAAGGGTTCTATAAATAAAATGTATACTACTACTACTACTTTTGAGCTTCTCCTCGAGTATCTACGGTACTTCCTGCGGAGTATTCAGTTCCTGCAGCTCTGAGTCTGAATCAACCAGTACAATACACACACACACACACACACACACACACACACACACACACACACACACACACACACACACA
>NW_011345922.1:0-3927 GCF_000735185.1 Notothenia coriiceps | reverse complement strand
AAGTATAGTCTGTAAGCTTTTTTTTCCATCTGCTGAATTGCTGTACCTTTCTCTCTGTAATCCAGGACATGGAAAAGTCTGGACGTTTCTCAGCGAGGATGAAGGGAGGAGGAGGTATCGGCATGACAGGAGGAGGAAGGGGAGAGGGGGAGACCCAACCAGCCCCCAGTCGGCCTTACCCACCAGGGATACACCCCGGAGGTAAAACACCACTCAAGTTAGTGTGTGTGTTTCCTGCTAGTTACATCTACTGTACTAGTTTTCCAGATTTTCCATTCATTCTTAATTTGTTTGCAGTTAGTTTTGTGTCTCTCTTCAGTGTTTAACTACAAGTTGTTACAGACTGGCTCTTTGAATTTTTTCATGATCCATTATTTTATTTCTCACCCTTCTTTTGTCCTGTCGCTGAAGCCTCTCTCACCACTGACATCAATAATTCATCTTGTTTTAAGTTGTTTTCTAAATCCTCGGCATTAGTCTCAAGTTCATGAATACAGAATAAACAGTTCCCTGATTAATGGAAACACTGCCAAGATTGAAATGTTTTGGGTTAGTCTGTTTTCAACCTGCGTTTATACTCAATACACAATAAAACAGACATCATATGAATCTAAATCTAAGAATGGACACATAATACAGATAAGGCAGTCCTTTAATGTGGTTTATTGTGGTGTGTCAAACATTGTATTTGTTACTATAGTTATTCCCAGGTTGTTTGAGGCTCAGTGACAGAGAACCGGTCCAGGTGTAAAGTTCACCAGTGTTAACCGTTAGTCGTTTAGCTGTAGCGGTCTGACCTCATGGATAATGCAGAGACAGCCATTCACTGTAACCACAGATGACTCCTGTACTCGCTATAGGCCTCTGTCTCTCTCAATCTCTCTCTCGCTACACACTCTTTATCAAACACACACACATGCTTTCATTCGATCACTTCATTCCTTTAGGCGTCTCGGTGCATTGGCTCTGCATGGCTGTACAAAATGTGCTTGTTTTTACTCCTGATTTTCTGAGTTTTAAGTTGTGGTAGTAGTACTGAATAATGTGTAGCAAACACACAGAAAATGTGTGTTTACATCCACAAGAAATGCATACAGTATGTCATCATTATCATAATTATTCATCTATTGTTATTATTACAATTTAAATGTATTGTGTTTTTGTTTCTTTTGCTATTTCCTCTCTCCTTAATCCATATTTGTATATATGCATCTTTTCTTTAAATGGTAGGCAGAAAGTGGTAAAGACCTAACTTAATTTATTTACATGACATTTTGTGTGATTTTTGTGACCAAGTACCTTATAGACCTCCAAAGCAATGGGGTGGGGGGTAGGTGGGAGTTGAGGGTTAAAAGTTACATTTCTGATGATCTTGTCCAGGCTTGTGTTCTCTGGAAGGGATTAGCAACATCTCTCTAAGCAGCACTTTTCCCTAACCCTTAACCTGTTCCCTGAACCTGTCGCTCCTCAAGCTGTGCCAGTGCTTCCAGTAGCCGGAGGAATGATGCCCCCCATCCCTGCCATGCCAATCCCCTCCCACCACCATCACCACGAACAACACCAACAACAACAACAACAGCAGCAGCAGCAGCAGGAGCCTCCACAACAACCATCACCCTCACAACAACAACCATTCCACCAATACAACCGTCCCGTACACCCCTACGACCCACATACTTCCTCCACCATCCCTCCCGCCTCCCGTGTAGCCCCCACCCCCTCGCCCTCTCGCACTGCCCCCCCCGCTGCTGAGTCAGATAATGTCGCTTCCCATTTCTCTGCCGCCCCCCCGGTGGTTCCAGGCCTACCTGTGATGGCAGGTGTGCCAGGTACAGCCCCTTGGGGTGCGTTCCAGCATGTTTGGCCTGAAGCGTGAGGGCGTGGTGGAGTTACAATTCAATTTGAAACAAGTTCCTCCTCTGTGTGTTTTGATTGAAGTGGAGGAGTCTGCTGTGAAATGTGCAAACGTTGACTTTAATGAAGTGTTTTATGTCAACAGATTTCACGTAACTGTATTAGGTGAGTTGAAAGGAATAATACAGTATTAAGTTGAACCTAATAATTGTTATTTAAACTTAATATTATTGCTTTCAACCATTGACATAATACATTTAAATAAAGTCAATGTTTCAGTTTTTTCTGTGTTGAATTGGAGTTGACTGGGTATTTTGCTGTGAACTGTGTGTGCTTCTGTTTTCTACAGCCAAATCATCTTTACTAAAGGGTGTTTGATTGTTCTTATTTCTCTAGGATCTGAGCACATGGTACTGACCCAACAGCAGCAGGCCATCATCAACCAGCAAGCGATCATTCTGGTTAGTCACTCTGCTTATTGTGATATTACTGTTGGTGTGTTTGTCTGAGTAATATGGAAAATACATGGTTACACTTTGGGCTGTACCAAAAAGCTTCAACGTTCATTTCATATCTTTGATACCCACATTCTAAATCAAGATTTGAATGTTGAACAGATTTTGTATTTTTCTTTTGCATATTTATTTAACTCAGTTTAAACCTGGTCTTTCTGCACAGTTGCAGATACAGATGAAGCTATACTAATATTATCGGTATCATACTCTCGACGATGACTGACTGGGAGTCACTTAGATCATTTTAACTGACAGATGAAAACACGTTTTTTTTTAAATTAGCTATTTATCAGCGACATCCCCTTTTAACTGGTCTTTTAATCCCAATTCGCTTAATTAATATAGGTGTTTTTATTTAGGTTTTTATTATAGTTATACAAGGTGTACTTTATGCGTGTTGCAGGCCCAGCAGATGACCATGCAGGCCATAGCGATCCAGCAGCAGATGTTGTCCGTCTTCCCCCCCGCTGCCCCGGCGCCTCAGTCCCCGCCCGCACAGCATCACATGACACAATACTCCAGTCCTGTGAGTATCCACAAACTTCTGATTTGCCTCCATGCAATAATATTATGTTTAAATAGGTTAAGCTTAATATTATTAAGTTCAACTTACCTAATACAGTTATGTGAAGTGTGTGTATACATTCTGTCATGCAGTCAAATATACTCAACAGTAAAACTTGTTTTCCTGCAGACCAGAGAGAGTGAGGAGTCGCCGTACAAGCCTGCTGCCGTTCAGCACAAAACGAGTAAGTTCTACTAAGTTACTGAATGTAAGTCGGTAGATTTGCTGTGTGGTTCATACCATTATCACAGTGAAGCTTCAGGATGCCCCATGCTTTTTTTTGAAGAGGATTTTAATAGCTGAAGGCTCACACTGTTCTTTTAGCCCTCTGCCATCTCATAAAATGCCCCCTGGAGAAGCTTTGACATAATTCTATGTTTCGGTAAGTACTCGATCTAATAGAAAGTGTTGTTCCAGGTCCGACCCGTGGCCCCCCTCCTGAGGACGTGGTACGATCCAGTGCCAGTAACACAGAGCGCATCGATCCCAGCCACAACATCAAAGACATCATCAAACAGCATCATCCCGCCGACACAACCACTTCTACTGGACCTGCTCCACAAAGGTAACACGCCCATCATTTTGTAACATACGTTTTTAAATATGAATAATAATATTAATAAAAGGGTTTTGTCCATTTACTGATTGGTGTGTGTGTGTGTGTGTGTGTGTGTGTGTGTGTGTGTGTGTGTGTGTGTGTGTGTGTGTGTGTGTGTGTGTGTGTGTGTGTGTGTGTGTGTGTGTGTGTGTGTGTGTGTGTGTGTGTGTAGGAAAGGTGATGGAAAGGTGTTTGGGAAGAAGTCAGACCCACATGATGAAGCTATGGAAATCCTTAAAGATCAGATGGCAAACCCCCCACAACCGGTACCCCAACTCAACACACACACACACACACACACACACACACACACACACACACACACACACACACACACACACACACACACACACACACACGACACGACACGACCGACGACACGAACGGAGGGAGAG
>NW_011345921.1:0-2437 GCF_000735185.1 Notothenia coriiceps | reverse complement strand
GTCCGAGGACAGAGGGTCTGAGGACAGAGGGTCTAAGGACAGAGGGTCTGAGGACAGAGGGTCTGAGGACAGAGGGACAGAGGGTCCGAGGACAGAGGGTCTGAGGACAGAGGGTCTGAGGACAGAGGGTCTGAGGACAGAGGGTCTGAGGACAGAGGGTCTAAGGACAGAGGGTCTGAGGACAGAGGATCTAAGGACAGAGGGTCTAAGGACAGAGGATCTAAGGACAGAGGGTCTGAGGACAGAGGGACAGAGGGTCCGAGGACAGAGGGTCTGAGGACAGAGGGACAGAGGGTCCGAGGACAGAGGGTCTAAGGACAGAGGGTCTAAGGACAGAGGGTCTGAGGACAAAGGGTCTGAGGACAGAGGGTCTGAGGACTGAGGGTCTGAGGACAGAGGGTCCGAGGACAAAGAGTCTAAGGACAGAGAGTCTGAGGACAGAGGGTCTAAGGACAGAGGGTCTGAGGACAGAGGGTCTGAGGACAGAGGGACAGAGGGTCCGAGGACAGAGGGTCTGAGGACAGAGGGTCTGAGGACAGAGGGTCTGAGGACAGAGGGTCTGAGGACAGAGGGTCTGAGGACAGAGGGTCTGAGGACAGAGGGTCTGAGGACAGAGGGTGTCATATTGATATTCTTTACAGACTGTGAAGTCCACTGAGACACATGTAACATTTGTGATATTGGGCTCTATGAATAAACATTGATCGAAAAGACTCTGAGGCCGATTCAAAAGGGCCCCCGGGCCGTAGTTTGGCCCCCGGGCCGTAGTTTGGCCCCCGGGCCGTAGTTTGGACCCCGGGCCGTAGTTTGGCCCCCGGGCCGTAGTTTGGGCACACCTGAGGTAGAGGAAGCGTCCCATTGGCAGCATTTCACAGGTGTGTTTTTGTCTCAGGTGTGTTCAGGTACCTCGTGATTGGAGTAGAGGCGGACGCCCTCCATCTGGTGGAAGACGGGATAATGCGAGGAGTCGATTTCGTCTCGTCTGTAAACGTCTCCGGCCAACAGGAAGGCGTCGAGACCGGAGAGCACCAGCTCCCTCTGGTGGGCGGAGGTGTGAGCGCGCAGCATCCTGCTCCTGGAGGACGAGGAGTTCATTCACCAATTCATGTCACATTCAGCCTCCAGACAGGTGCATTGTGGGTGTTTGGACTCACCTGTTCAGGTAGTAGTTGTCCCCTTTTTTTCTGCTCGGGTGGGTGGGCGGGATCAGCAAGCTGTCAATCAAATCAGAGGCAATATTAACTCCATGAAATTTAAATATCTATAAATAGATATATAATAAAAAGCTGTCCTGATTGAATCTACCTGTCGAAGTTCTGCTCCACGCTCACAACGGGGCTCAGATTATCATGAACTGAAAACAGAGGGTTTCCCCCACGACCCATGTACGCACTGAGGAAGAGGAGAAGAAGAAGATTTTATTAAATTATGAACAACAACAACAACAACAACCCAGAGGGACAGAAACAACACCTGAAAACACCTTTACTGGCTGCAGTTTCTCCATTCTCTTAAATATCAACAGTTGAAATTTCTACATATTAAATTAATGAATTGATATCAATTATAGCCGTTTCAATTAGTGATACTTATTGATGTAATTAACCCTTAAATGGTTTCAGGATCCTGGAGGATGCAGTCATGTGACAGGCTGTGTCCAGAGGCCTGCACTACGAAGCTGGTTCAACCTAACCTGGATATGTTTGAGTTAGCCGGTTGGCCTAATCCAAAACATACGCGCTCTCGCTAAACGGTCCTACGACGCTGGTTATCAAGTGGATCGCTCAAGCCAGCCGTGTCCTATCTAGTTAGGTGCGCGTTCACATGAAAGGGGTGGTATCTGGAGCATTCGACCAATCACAAACATGGAGAAGCGTACTGACAGCGCAGCGTCATACTTCCTGAATGAAAAGTCAACTATAATATTAGACATATGAAGAAGTTAAACTTTAAACATCCATGACTTAAACACTTGATCCAGGATCAAAGCCACATAGCTGCACCTGCAAGGTGAATACAGCTGGTAACAGAACAAGTGTTTGAATGCGTACATTAACAGGTTTATGATATCACTGCCCCGTCTAAGACACCATCTGACTTTCATTACATTTGACTCGAGTGTTTCCTCAACTTAATGTGTTGCTTCAAATAATCCTTCTGCATCCAGTATGTGACACTGTGAGTGTTGCACGGCCAGATACGGCTCAGCTGACTCAGATAAGGAGATATATGATACATTATGATGTGATATGCCGCGGACTGTACTTAATGTTACTCTGATCCGGTTACTTATGTTGTGGCAGATATTTAAGTAAGCTTTCTTAACTCTAATGTTATAATAGTCAGATTGCTCTGAAGATGGGAGGTGATATTCTATTAATGTTCACGTTCACACAGTCGGTGATTTTTGCCGGCCGTCTTTCCTGCAACGGCAGCT
>NW_011345920.1:9257-17318 GCF_000735185.1 Notothenia coriiceps | reverse complement strand
ATATAATCCCCGGGGTTTTTTGCTTTGTATGTCAGGGGCGGGAGATTCATGTGATTGGTTGTTGGTCGCGTTGCTCGCAAAAAACCCCAAGCTCTCAGACACGCCCAGCTCCAAGATTTTCAAGATTTTTTTCCAGTTGTGTATTTTCAAATTCTAGCGCACTCGAGCTGTTTTCTCCAAAATTACCTACCCCAACTTTAAGTAAAAAAACATCTAGTTGATATTTTTGTTCTCTTTTATTTATTTAGATTGAAATTTCATATTGTGGCAATCAAAAAGTAACAGGAACTAATCAAGTTACATAACTTTGATATTTGATACTCGACATACGTTACTGATTACATTTCTTTTACAAGTAACTAGTAATTGTAACGGATTCCATTTTTAAAGTAAACCTCCCAACCAGAGGACAACAGGCTTGATTGCTGTTTCATCAGTACATTGGAAGTCATACAAATGCCACGATAAAAAAGCATTTCACTGTAATCAACCTGACTTACAAGAAAACCATGGGCGTTTTATAATTACCGTACTATAGGTCGGAATCAACATGTTGTGACAAGAGATTCTGAACTAGCGAGGAAATTCTTGGGAAATGTAAAAAATGCTAGCTGAACACCCATCTGTCAGTTTCCTTTTAATGATGTGTACAGTACAGATTAGCATTGGAGGGTTGTCAAAACAACTGCTTATCTGTGGTTCCCTGGTAAGTGTTTTTTTTGTTGAAGGACCATTTTTTTATTTGAGGAAGTAATCTCTTAAAAGTATTCCTTGTTTAAAAGAAGACAAGTCGACCCACCCTTCAATTTAACATATTTCTTTGTGTTTGTTTGGACGCATTAAGAAAAGTGTGGATTTAGCATCTATTTATCAGTGATTTCCTGTTCTTCTCGTGTCCTCTTTTCACCCTGTATTTACTCATTAGTATTGGTAACTCCTTCCATGAGACAAGAAGGAAATTGTATTTTATATTGACCAGCCATCTTGTACACTCTACCGATTTATGCATGCACGTAAACGAAAGCCCCATGCGCCGCTGCTTCGGTGATTAAACGGTTTGTGATCGTCAACAGGACTTGTTGTAATCATTGCTCATCACAGCAAAAAGTCCCAGCTGAACACACACAAGCTGAGTCTGGTCCAAAAGCAACATGTCATTTAACATTCAAAAGAGGGATTGGTGCAACTCTCTGTTCCCAGTGTATTTGATGTAATCCTGTTTATAGTACTAATAACTGAGCACAAGTTATATTTGAAACTAATAAACTACATTTACAGTATGGTTTTAGCGCTATCTTTGAAGCTTGTGTGTTTTTGAAAGCTCATCAAAATGTAAAATAAAGATTAACAGCAGAAAGTTAGGCTGGTATTGTTTCTGTGTAAACCTATATGTAACATTTTAGTCTAAATGGGGAATATATAACAGAGCCCTGGGTGTAGAAACTGCTATTAACAATTCTCGTTCAGCTTTTCACTTTGTTCTACTTGGGAGAGGGCATCGACATGCTGATGAAGACAAATACCTGCTAACATGTGTTTACAGTGACATTATGTCAATGTTCTGTCAGCCCTCTTTGCAAATAGAGCTTACTCTACAATGCTGTGCAGTAATGTTGTTTATTAAATCGCCCTACTTTTAAAAAAAGAACGTGTTATTCTGGTTTTAAGAGGTTTTTTAGGCTGGAGAGTGCCTTTTTATTATATACATTTTGCCTTGAAAGGGGGAAACAGGGGGATGACTTTGCCAAAAAAATATATAAATATGTCAATGTCTTTAGTGCAGTAAAAAAAAATCCAAATTCGCACACATTTTGGTTTTATTATTGACAAAGGGCACCTGACCTCTCAAACGAATTTTAAAATAATTTGATTTACAGTTCATTCAACACTTTAAAAATGTTTACAATGAACTCTATTGGGTAGTTTCTTAGTTCAAATTTGAGTTTTTCACTAAACTTGGAAAAGTGGCAACATTTTGACCTTTAACAAGTTTGCTTTTTGACATACTTCCCTGACTGTGACGAAAAATCACCATGTCTTAATACGATTTCAGTTATTGTGGTCATTTTGACACAGAGTTGTTGACTGAACTTTTTTTAATAGTGTAGCAGATTGCATATTTTCTGCTGTGCGATGTTGTGGAGCTGGGCTACTGTTCCTGAATTCAAAATGAATGTTTCTAATTAAAACATTTCAATTTTTGGCCATGTATTTAGTGGGTGTGACTTTTGTTTTGGCCTCATCTATTAACTACATTTGAGGCAAGAGGCATCAGGTGGCAGTTGAACATGTCTCTTGTAAGGATGATTTAAAGAAAACAAGGTCTTACATTTTCACATAATTGATACGTTCTTTAAAATCATTTCTGGACTCACAAGTCAATGACTTTTTCGCCGCTGGATGGAAACTTTGTTCAGAACGGCAATGGAGTTTTTTCTTTTATCAATCATTGTATTTAACAGTTGGCAGGCAGAGGCTTGGTGCTCAACCAACTCATCATGTGGTCTGTCTCTGATTTGTTATGGCTTCAACACAATGTGCTGAAATTCATACATAGGTGTTGTTAGTATTTATGCACTATTTAACTGGCATATCAATGAAATGAAGTGCACCACAGCCTAATCAACACTCATATCACAACTTTGTTTGTTATTGTTTTGAAGTGCCTTAGGGTCAAAAAAGCCCATCAGCATTCTCAGTTCTTTAAAATGTTATGTTTCCAAATATCTCAGATCGTGTGGGGAATCATAGAGGTTTCACACGGAGACCCCTGCAGCGATGCTTCTGGCTCGGTGCTTTAATGAACCCATTTGGCAGCGAACGTGGTAACCAGCAAAGGATCATGTTCTGGTCGCTGCTGCTGGGCATCTGTGGTTCTGTTTTTCTGGTTTCATAAAGTGATTAAAATCATGTTTGCAAGAACATTCTGAAATATTTCAAGGAGAGAATTTAGTAAACATATAATTCCAGTCTAATCATGGTCTCCTGGTTTCAAGGAGCAACAATATCCAACCCGACACTTTCATAATTTGACATTGATTTCTTATCAAATTTGTTATATTATTATAATTTGAAAAATATATATTATTAAAAAAATGTTGTCTGGCAGTGGCTAAGTCAGTAGGGGCTTGGACTGTGAGCCGTAGGGTTGCCGGTTCAAGTCCCCGCACAGACCTATATTGTATATGGAGTGTTGAAGGGAGGCTGTGGCTCAGTGTATAGTGTGCTGGTCTGGAAATCAGGGGATAGCAAGTTCGAGTCCCACTGCAGTCAGCATGTCGTTGTGTCCCTTTTTAACTTGAAACTTTATTTATTTATTATTGTAATGCTATGAACTATTTATCTTGCACGTTGGAATGATCCACATCTCTGCTCCCGGGTGTTTCTGTGTGTTTTCTTCCTGTATGTTCCTGCCTGTGTACATGACATAAGCTGCTCATAACCAATCGCCCCTTGCGGGATTAATAAAGTTGTGGATTGATTGAACCCCCCACTCCCATTGCTCCCCTGGGCGCTGTACAATAGCTGCCCACTGCTCCTGGTACTAGGATGGGTTAAAAGCAGAGAACAAATGTCCCTGTGTGTGCTGTGTGCTCTGAATGTGTGACCATTAAAGAGGGTTTCATCCCTCCGATTCTATCTATATTCAAATTCTATTCAGAAATTCCTTGAAAGCCAGCATTACACTTTCCTTTTCATCTGATCTCCTGTGACTTCTTGTCTTGTAGTCCCGGGACCCTCTGGCGTTGTGTGACCTGAAAGCAGAAGTTTCCCCACGGATCTCGGCCGAGGACTTGATCGACCTGTGTGAGCTGTCATTGTCCGGATCCGTCAAAAGGACCAGAGCCGGCAGACCCAAAATCATTGCAGTCGACATCCGCAATTTAGAGGAGTATCCTTACCATTTCTGTGTAGACATGAAATGTACATGCTTATCCCTTAACTCTATAATGTTGTTCATTCAAATCCATTGCACAATCTTTCTTCACTGAGGCATATAAACAAGCTTGTTTGAACAACCCTTGAATTGTGTCCAACAAAGCAAAAACAGCAAATGTTCTGCTGACATTTCATATTGCAAAACTAGCTTATGCAATATTGATATTTCCAGATAAGGTTCTGTTTAGTCACATTTATGCTTTCCGCTTCATAAATGTTATTTTTTACACTTTACACAAAACAGGGTAGAGAATATGAACTCCTATTCTAATTTCTTCCCAGTAAAGGACACTTAATTTTGAAGAGTTATAATCTTCTTAGTTATGTGATTCAGCTGAGTGTCTTTAAAGCGGTGATGACTTCTGATGTCAATACTTTGAAGACAAATTATACAAGAAGTAGTTCTTCTGACGTGTTGTCCAACCCATCTAAAGTGTTTATAATTTTTCTGATTAGCTACACTACAAGGCTAAGTGAGGAGCTGGCTATAAAGGAGAAGAGAGAAGCAAGAGGGATATGCAATAACGGTCTCAATTTCAGTTTTTTTTAACCACTGGCACAAAAAGTCTAGGTAATCACAACCTCTACATTACGGTTTAAACTAAAGTCTACAATCTTTTTTTTGTGTCTATTCTTTTATTAATGTGTTGTGTAGAGGGGAGGAGAAAAAGTTAATTGGATAAAATACATTTACAACATAATTGTTCAGACAGCCTTGGAGATATAGTGTTGCTAAAAAGTTAAATTAAAAATTAAAAACCCATAGCGTGATCTGAAAATATCAAAAAAGCTGATAAGAGGGCTGTCCTCTATTAAGTGGATTGCACGGCAGTATGCATTGGTTTCATATGAACATTTCCTTAGGTAAACATGAACATTTCCACTGCTTGCCACAATCAAAAGCCCCTTAATCCATCTATTTCAATTGTATTTACTATTCTGGGAAAAGTGGCCCAGAAACCCCGTCTGCACAAAATGCAGAGGAACAGCGGAATGGTAATTGTCAAAGGGGGTTAAAAAGCCATTAATCAATAAGGATTAGTGCATAAAGCAAGGATTGGGAAAGGCAGCTCTTCCAGCCAAATTCCTCGCTGGAGCCTCCTGATAGACATGCTCCTCAGGCTCACTCTCGTGGACAAAGGGATTTTTACCACTTCCACAGGATTTAGCAACCCTTGTTCACCTTTATTGTGATCTTAGGCAAAGCTGTGTTGTGGGTGTCTGCGGTCACGAAAAGTGGATTAAATGAAGACCTCTGTGGGGTTAATCAGGAAAATCTAGATGTCGCTGTCTCTGTACTTTGTGGTGGCTGATGTTAAACAACTTGTATGGGGCTCTTGTGTTTTCAGACCTCAAAGTACCACAATGGGATTTGTCATCTTGAGGATTATACGCTGTGTTCTGTAAAATACTGACTCATATGTTTTGTGGTAGCTGGTAGGATTTGAACATAGTCATTTGAAGGAGAAATACCTGTTTTTAATAAGTACCACTTGTCTTTACATATGTAGCAATAATGTCAATGACTACACTCTCAGATATAAGGCCGCCTCCTTTTTTCTCCAGAGTTCTTTTTCTATTACACACCACTCTGGGGTTGTTCACCCTCCATTTGCTGACCCAGTCTTTCTCCGTTCATTTCCTCCCACTGACTCCCTTATTGCATTTTCTATATGTATGATTCTTCCTGTATGTTCCTTTCCTTCAGTTAGAAAAGATAGTTCTTAGTTAAATAGCTATCGTAAAGCTTGCCTTTCTTTTTTTTGTATTGGAAGTAGGGCAGGGCGATATATTGATATAATAAGGGTAATGCTATATGAGACTAGATATTGTCTTTGATTTTGGATTTCGTCATGTTGAAAGGGTTTCCTGTTTTGAAAGGCTGCATAGTAGTAAGGTGATGAAACTTATCAGACTGTTGTAGCTGTTCTATTGTTTGCCTTAAACCACTTAGTCATAAATTCCACATTGCTGATTAGCATTTATCAAGAATCGCAGATATTTTTCTGACGGCATCAATGGCAAAACCTACATTATTGTTCAAAATGGATATAGAGGGATTTGGTGGTATGTGATTTCCTACATAACGCCCATCCCTTATTGAATGTCAAACTGATATTATATATAGTTTTGTGATATCTGAAATGGTTTACTGAAACTTGTATAAAGGGACCATATAATGCTTTTTGGGATTTCCCCTTTCCTGTATAGTTTTATCTAGGTTTTTGTGCATGTAAAAAAAAGAATGTTTCTCAATGTCGAGGAAAGCTGCTCCACAGCCACTATTTCAAGGATACATCGAGTCCCGCCGAAGGACTGTTCCAATGTCCAGCATACTTGGAATTCTACCGAGAGCGGCGTACTTCGTTGCTGGAAATTTCGAGGCTGCACATGTGTAGACTCTGCGGTCTTAAAATCCCCACAATGCTTTGCGCACGGACCAATTTCCAAAATCCTTGGCGGAAAATGCACGGCGGGGCCTCTCATATGACGCACACATGCACACTTGCTAGCCTGTTCCATTCTTCGTTTTCCGAGGCTAGGAGGTTTTCTTGCCTCGCTTCTTAAGGAACTCACTCGGAGGTACAGGTGCTACCAAGCAAGCTTCTTCGACACTGAGAAACACTCCCCCCTGCCTGAAACGCCTCCTTTGGAAAAGAGGTGTTGCAGCACAGGCAATATAAGAAAAATAAACAGCTTTTAGAGCCTTAAAGCATGTAAACATGTCACAGTAGTGGCACAAAATTGTAATACGAACCTGAAAATGTGCCCTTTTTAGAGGATATTTTACAAAGTTCACCTCTCACTCTGTCCCTAGTCCCATGATTGTGTGCTACTCTTTCAAAGCTGTGCTCCTTCACCGCCACTGCCTCCAGCTTCAACAGAGGCCATATTTCTGGCAGCATCAACATTCCCTTCAGCACAGCCTTCGGCCCGAACAGTGAGCTGGTGCAGTGTCCTGCGACCGGAGTCCTCCAGAGCTACAGAGGACGGGTCATTGTGATCATCAGCCACGCCATCACAAATGCTATTATGGTATTAAAGCAGTCACACTCACACATGTCCACAACACATTTGTATACACTATTAAGACTCCAAAGCTGCATTCAGGTGCAATAAATAATTAAGTGAACCACAGTTAATGCAGATGTATTATCAATTGGTGTTATTGGTGTTGTTGCCCTGGGGTGATTTTAAATATTTCTCCCAGTTTACTGTGTTGTGGCCATGCAGGTGACACTACTTTACAGATTACATTGTTGGTCTGCCATTTTGGTTCAGACTCAAATGTTCCTTTAAATGTAGAGGGATTATTATCATGTCAATCCTACTGAAGTGAGCTCTCCATGTTTCCCCTTGTGTTGCCATGAACTGGACATGTATGGTTTTTGTTTTTAGATACTTTTTTTTTATTTTTTATGTTTATTGCGTGAAGTAGAAATTAGACGGGTAAGGTATGGAAAGGGAACAATATGCAAGAAAGGACACATGCAAGATTTATACATGAGATAAGGAATACCAAATGTGCAATATACACACCCAGCCATCTTGACAATTAAGAGCTCAGGAATATATTTTAAACAGTAGGAACCAATTAAAAAAGAAAAGAAAGTTGTCTCTATGTCCTCCTTTTAGAGATTTATCATGGAATGTGAAATCCCTTTAGGGTCGTGGGTGGGGGTCGTGTCAGGGTCATGAAAACAGACCACAGGGTCATTTAGCTTCCTTTAAAAACGCTCTGATCATCAGCCGGATCTCACTGATGTCTTAGGGGATAAAGACACTATATATGATATTTATAGGAGAGATGTTTCACTGTCCCAAACATTTGTTAAGAGAATCTGATGATCCACGGGAGTTAAACATGTCATGTGAAATTACTCAACACCATTAACACAAATGTTTGTGTTTCACAACCAAAAAAGCTGCCATAAGTGAACATTAAAGGTGGGGTAGGTAATTTTGGACAAACCGGCTCGAGATCGCTAGAATTTGAAAATACACAACCGGAGAAAATCTGCCACTTCCTTACAGAGCCCCTCCTCCAACACGCACGAACGCGCACATGACCAATGAGGGCAGGAGATAAGTTTGTGCACAGATGGAAGGCTGACAGGCAGG
>NW_011345920.1:0-9162 GCF_000735185.1 Notothenia coriiceps | reverse complement strand
GTGTGCACTTCAGATATTCATTGCTATCGGGATGTTAAGAGCATTCCATGGAATATAACAAAAAGTGTATCTCGAGCCGGTTTCTCAAACGTACCTACCCCACCTTTAAAATAACACTTAAACAGTTTTTCAACAAAGTTTTTATTTCGTTTTTATAATTTGTATTCTAATGTTTTGTAAATCGTTTTTTTTTGGCAATACCTATTTCTGGTCACAAGGCGAATGAAAACTGCAGAACACAGGAGACTTTAGTTTACGAAGTGACGCGTCAATCACATATTCATAGTAATCCAACGCTACTATTACGTTGTTGATTATTCCTTAAATACCCAGAAACGTTGCCTGTTAACTTCATTCATTGGGGATAGTCTGTAATTGGGCTGTCAGCCACAGACAGAAAGCAACAATGATACAGTGTGAGTCAAGTTTAAAGCCAAAGGGAATAGTAATGATGTACATGATAAATGAGGTTCACGGTTTGATCCTCTTCTTCTGAGTAAATTATATTTGGTCGTGTCTTTAAATTGGGAACACATCAGGCAGACTTCATCATTCTGTATTTCACTTTGCAAATGGTTACACCCTAAAATGTTACACACAGTTTCTGATGCAATTAATTTCAAGACGTTAACATGACATATATATTTATTCTAAGTTTGAAAGACGGCTGAGAAGCAACAGATTAAAGAGGCGCAGTAATCTTTCTTCTCCGCGTGTATGGGCAGTATACCAAGTTAAAATGGACCGTGTGGTGTGTGTTAAGAGGCTGGGGATATTTCGCAATATCCTGGTGTCATTTGAATGTAATATAATGTGGGTAAACACAGTGGGTGTCCATGTATAATGGCACTGTGTTCTGGTGTGTAACTTCTCCAATCAGAGGCTGCAGATTTTGTCAACATGTCCGTGCTGCTGCCTTAAGACTTCTGCAGGGATTTAATGAAGTGAAATAAAGCAGCTTCACTTGCACTTTAAGGCAGCCGACTTTTACCGGTTTGAAAGCATGGAGAGTATTTACATTTTTTAACGTTATGGCCTTTTTTGTTGGCTAAGCAGGAAACAAAATACCCCACAGACAAGATAGGTTCATGTAAATGTCAGGAAAACACCACACTGTCATTGCTGTACCATGAAAATAGAGGCCCTAGTCTTGTAAACATACAGTTAACATTTTTGCTACGACACTAAATCCCCGTGTCCAGACATCTTTATTGTCAAATCCAGAGCAAATTGGAAAAAAAATCTTTAAATCCTGATGTAGCGATACATCTTTGTGCATCTTGAAAGACTGGAAACAGCTTCTCTGAATGAGTTCCGGTTGGGTATAAAACTGTAGTCGAGTAATATTATAGGTCTGATGTATAATCAAAACCTGCTGTGTTGATGCCTCTTTTCTAAAAGATACTAGGACCTAAGTCGTGGCTAAAACTGTATTTTACATAAATCGTTGTCTTTGAAATTTCAATGCTCAAAAATAACATGATTTCAGCGATTTTCTGCTTTATATTGATCATTATTCATTCTTCTTTTCTGCTCTCTTTGGAATAAATTAGCCAAACTTACATTTAAAACTCAGCATGAATATTGCTTCAGGCAACATCTCAATTTAGAAAAGATGTCCTCCTTCCATATGTTAGAAAGTTTGAGAGGAAAATAAGTAGTTCTGCTTAATTAAAGAGACAGTCATGCTTTTTGAAAGAGAGCAGCAGAGAGATATGTTACTAACCTGGTTCCAACAAGAAGAAGAAGAAGAAGAAGAAGATTCAACTTATTGTCATTACGTAGTACAGGTACTATATAACGAAACGGTTTCTCTGCATTTGACCCATCCTAGTGTTAAGAGCAGTGGGCTGCCATTATGTACGGCGCCCGGGGACCAGCTTAGGGAACGGTGCCTTGCTCAGGGACACCTCAGTAGCACTTGGTCTTTCCGGGACTTGAACTGGTGACCTTCCAGTTGCCAAGCCAAGTAATGTAGTAACTCATCCGCAGAGGGACTGAACTCAGTGTTGTAACACAGGCACTATTAATGGTGGTTCATCATTATCGGCATCATATTGTTTTACGATACAATAATACTTTAATGGTCAGATCAAGTCTGAAATTTGACTTGCATCACAGCAGCTCCATGTGTAACATCAACATAGACAAATATCAAGACACAATACATGACCAAACA
This sequence comes from Notothenia coriiceps, assembly GCF_000735185.1. Lineage (NCBI taxonomy): Eukaryota > Metazoa > Chordata > Actinopteri > Perciformes > Nototheniidae > Notothenia > Notothenia coriiceps. Next base: position 6,983 of record NW_011345920.1, on the reverse strand, counting down.
TTTAATATCACAATCATTGAGAGAAAACATGCTCAAAGACCCTTTGTCGTGCATTTGATGTAGGCTTTAGCTCTGTATTTATTTACTGTTAGGATTGACTGGTGCACAAAGGAGTGCTTCAGTCTGACTTTATTGACAGTAAGTATGTTGATAAATTATCATCTTCATCATCAAACAGGAGAGTATGATGACTATTCATCCCCTTACAGAAGTCCAGGCCTGACCAACCCCACACTTGAATTTCCACCTCTGAGTTTTGTCCTCGGTATTTCATCAGATCTTACAGTCGTACAAAATGAAAGGTCAATAAAATGACTCAATTGTGCTTAAATGCCATCCACATCTCTGTGTGCCGCACCAGTGGCATTATCATTAGCTCTGGGGCAAAGCAGTGAGTCCTCTCTTCATGTGCTTAGGCTTTACTGTACACCTTTGACATTTAAAGCCTATTGGCATTCAAACATAGGCCTCGTTCTTAATGCTACGTTTTTATTTGGACATTTCAGATGATTGCATCTTAAACTGTATTGCAAAACTGCTCTGAGTGTGAAAGCCACACAGTCAATGACACATGAATGACATGAATGACTGAGTCAATGGCTTTTGTGATTTCTTATTGGACAGCATGGCTTTCAGAGCAAAAACAACCTCAAGTCACAGACAGAGTGTTATTGCCACTCACATTTGCAGATCTCAGTCAAAAGTCACATAAACAAAGGTAGAACTGAATAATTGTGTTTTTTTATCACTTCTTGAAATCTTAATTATTTGTAATCATTAACGGCCCGTCCACACGGCGGCGTACGTTGAAGCGTGCAAACAACAACCAATCACATGAATCTCCCGCCCCTGACACACAAGCAGCGGTTTGATTGGCTAGAGCTTGTACTGGCATATGATTCGATTGGCTGACGCTTCTGCCGAGGCTTCAAAAGTTGAACATTGCTCAACTTTTGCAGCGAGCCACGCCAGCAAAGCTCCGCGTCGCTTCCCACAATGCAGTTCGGCGAAAAGTGACGTCACCCCATTCAAAGTGAATGGTGAAGCTTTCAACGCACGCCGCTGTGTGGACGGGCCATAATAAAGGGCATTTAGGGCGCTATATTTTTAATCAATGTACACCGGGTTAACCTGCGTCTTTGCTTAGATTACATCTCTTTCCTGTACTGTATTCACATGTACTGACATTTCCATTACTCATCGTTTTTTTCTCTTGGAAAAATTAGTTCATTGACCTTGCGTAATTCCAAGCATAGCTCACACCACCCTGAACAGAGATGTAATCAGCCAAAACCCCTTTTTTTTTAACGTGTTGCAGAGAGGTCATCTCATAAAATGTTTGATAATGCAATACATTATAACTCTACGGTATATTGTAATTCAAGTGGTAGCCAAGAGTTAATGCTCAAAAGGTTGAATTATTTGATCAAACCGTGTAATTAAAGCTTAATTGAGAGCGGACAGTATGCTTAAAGTATGTGGGCACACCTGGCAATATTAACAGCTGGGGAATATAGTTTTACAGTAACAGTAGATACCACTTAAAGGCAGTTGGCTTTCAGTCCTCTCTTTTAGAGATTTGTAATGGAATGTTAAATCCCTTTATTTGGTCAGGGTTGTGAAAGCAGACCTCATTATTTTATTATTATACTTTCTTTAACACCGCTCTGTTCATCAGCCTGATCTCATCGTCTGTAAGTGATTTCCACAAGAGCAGTTGTCGCATGAGGTCATGTTTTTTTGGAAAAACATGTTTAATTCTCACTGGAATGTGTGAAAAGATATTCTGATCTCCACGGGAGTTACACCTTTCATGTGAAATAACACAACCCTATGTAAGGGTGTAATTACAACTTCATGGTCTGTCAAGTGATGCCATTGGGCCCAAAAAAAAGTATTTCTCTTAGTTAATCCAAGTATATATATTTTTGCGTCACAGCTCCTGCAAAATGACTTGATTCACTATCAAAACGCTGATATCGATATCAGAAAGTCTTGAAGAGCCGCATGATTGAATTATTTTCTAGCCGGGTATCATTATACTCAGCAGTCGCAAACATTCATAGGACTGAATGGGGCTAGATTTTCTAAAGCCTGGAAGCAGAGCCAGTCTTCTCTCAGACCACTTGAATTTAAATATGGTGAAAAGTATTTTATTGAACCTCTGAAAAATAATGTTAACTGATTAATCCGGCTTTAATAGATACAAAATAGTTGCAAAGTTCACAACTGAGATTCTTAGTTCTTTTGTTGTGTGTATGACTTAATCAGATATAGATGTTTCTTTATTTCTCCTTCTTAGGGCTGGGCCAGTTCATACAACTTATTTTTTCCTTGTAAAGTTAAAATCTGTTGCAACATCCCTGACATCTTGAACAATGTGTTACTCAAAACACTTTAGGGTGTTTCATCTTGTTTGAAGGGCTGTTCTTCAGATCTGATTCTTCATATAGTACGTGGCAAGTGTGCGGAGTGATAAGACAAGGAAGCCACCGGTGATGTGGAGATTATGTTAGGTTACGGGAATTTGCAATGCTGGGAGGGGGGAATAATAACTCACATAACCCTTTTTTTCGTTTCTTTGCAGTTTGCAGCACACCTGGTCAAGGTCAACTTCCCACGAGTTTGTTTCCTCGATGGAGGGATCAACAAGCTGAAGCCCACTGGACTGCTGACGGTCCCCTCCCCTATGATCTGACCTCGAACCTCAGCTTCACAACGGGACGAGTGGAAAGACTGTATATTGTGTGTGAGCTGTTATTGAAGCAAACAAAAACACACATTCAAGTTTAACTGAAAAACTGCATTGAAGAATCCCCCCTCCTAATCCACTGTCATCACCAAATGTTGTTTTTATTTTCTGTCTCCTAACAAGAATGATCAATCCATTTTTATTTCTGAAACAATTCCTTTGTACAATAGCTTTTGACTAATAAATTGAGCCATCTGTGTCCGATATGCATATCTTGATGTCTCTTCTGAGCCAGTTGATCTAGGAAACTGCCATTAAGTCTGCTTTTATAATAATTTTGAATTTTTTGACACTGCGAGAGAGGCGGATATGTTAAATGTTTTAGCAACCACTAAGCTTTAATTGGTGCTTGTGTTCAAAAATGTGCTTACATTTAAATATCTTAAAAAACAGTACAACATGACCTTTAACTTTATCTTCAATAATAATCAAATAAACACATTTTTGACCATGTCAAATATTACAAACGCTGTAAGGTTAGAATTTGTGAGCTGTCGCAATATATTGTAAAGGTGTTTCCAGTTAACTGTAAGGTTGTCTTTGAAAAATAAGACAACCTTACAGTTTTCATTCACCTTGTTTCCTTGCCATTGAATTGTCTGTATGTATGTGTCATCTTATAGAACATGTGTTACTATTATGTTACAGTTGTCTATAATTAAACTATCTGACAAACAAAGAGTTTTCATGATATGCTGATATGGAATAATGCAGTACTGTACTGCTACAAAGTATTCTAGTATCTACTATAAATGTGGTTTACATGGACAAACTCAAATGCTAAAATACTCTTATATGCAAACAAAGTCATTTGACCCTATTAATATAACGCTGTGAAAAGATCCATTCTGCATTATGATACTCTGAAATTGAGTATTTTACATAATGACTACTTTTAATTTTGTACTTTAAGTACCTTTTGATGCTTGTACGTTTACTCAAGTTACATTTTGAAATCAGGACTTTGCTTGTAGTGGGGTATTTTCAGACCATAGTATTTGTGACACAACACTGATTCATGCATAGGTTTTAATCATCAGAGAAGACATTTTACCATGTAACTGACTGGATACACCCAAAAGGTATGGAGGAAAATAGAGAGGGTTGTGTTTTCTGACACTTGGTGAGTTCCCTGACACCGGGGACACATATTCATGTATAAAAGACGTCCAGGCTCTATAACTTCACCTGGCTTCATCAGCTTTCATCGCTGGACAAGAATGTTTGGATAAATATTTCCAAAAATTATACATCTAAAACTGCATATAGTTTATTATATTGGACTTTCAATTTCAATTTAGGTAAACTGATTTTAACCGTTGCTTTATTCAGAATCTTCCTATTGTTATTGATAGCATTGATGTACTTACTATTTTAGTTGTATGCATATGATTGAATACAACTATTAGAAATCACTTCAAATCAGTTAAATGAATGTACTGTATAATAATTATTTTTGTCCTGTCTCTGTTGGAAAGCTGATTCTGAAAGAGCTCGACAAAAAGCTTCTCCCACTGTTCCCTGAAGACGATTGGTTCCATGCGAAGGTTAAAGTGGAATCTCCTGATGGAGAAATTTACAACTTTCCCATCTACCGCTGGATCACAGACAGCGAGGACACCCGGTTTGTCTCTAACTTTATTTCAAAAAACATCATAACATTTATGAAAAGGTTAAAGTGTATGGAAGAGCTGATGCACTATATTGCATTACATGTTTGTGTTTGAAAGATGTATAATATATATATTCTTTTTTTAATTGTGCATTTAGTTATCATACAATTGGCTTTTACATTCACCTTGTTTCCTTGCCATTGAATTGTCCGAATGCATTTGCAATGGTATAGAATGGTACATGTTACATGTATTTGTAGTTGACTGGATGTTCTTACATTTAACAGTAAAAGGTTTATGTGTATGTAATGATGAAGTAATGGGACACATCCCATTTTTACCCAACTGTAAAACCTGCTCATACATGTTTAGCATTCCATCATCTGAGATTGTGTTTACCGATTGGATACACCCAAAAGGTGTATGTATAAAAGTGGAATCAGTGGTTGTTACTTTCACCATTCATGTCAGTTCAAAGGAAATCAGAACAGGTAAGAGAGATGCTTATGAAATTGAAAATTCACATTCAAAATATTTCCCAATCATTGCTGAGGATGTATTTTATAACTCCCTCCTCAACAGGATTCTTCTTCTTTTTCACAGTCAAAATGGTGAATTATAAAGTGACTGTTTCCACTTCCGGACTTCTCAATGGCACAACTATGAACATCATCTTTATTAAGCTGGTGGGCACAGATGGGGAAAGTGATCGCACATGGCTCTGCAACTTCACCGGGCCATTAGCTTTCACCGCTGGACAAGTAAGTCAGACATACTCTCTAAAAATATAACACTGTTACTGAACTTTGCTTCTAGTTTTGGGATTATATAGGGATATTACCTATCAATTAGGTTAAGCTGATGTGACTCAAAACATGTTAATTCTGTCATTACTCCAGGCTTCCAGTTTTAACGTGTCCTGTCGTGTCTCTATTGGAAAGCTGATTCTGATAGAGCTCGACAAACAGGGTTTGCCACTGATCCCTCAAGACAGTTGGTTCCCTGCCAAAGTTGAAGTGGAATCTCCTGAGGGAGACACTTACAACTTTCCCATCTACCGCTGGATCATAGACAGCGAGGTCGAACGCTTCAGAGAAGGAACAGGTATTTGGCCATTTGCTTGTCTGACATTTGGTACAATGTTCACAGACCAATGAATACACGTTCTGCAAGTCATACTATAAGGAGGTTGAAGTACATTTGTGACAAAATACTGTACATATCAACAGTTTGGAACCTGTGATTCTTTCCTTAAGCTCTGAGAGTGTTTGAAGACAGCCATCATCTTGGCAAGTACAGTCGGGAGCAGGCGCTGAAACAGCGAGAGAAAGACTATCGGTGAGCGCCACTCAGAGGTTGTACACATTTTAACTTCATGCATCCCGAAATCTTTTCAAAAATGTGACACTTGCAAAGCTTTATGTAATGTAATAAACCTCAATATGTTGCAATATTGAATACTTGTCAAGTGCCTGTGTACTCTAAATTACTATCTAGACTGTCAACAATTCCTCACCTCTCTGCTTCTCTCTATTACTCCCAGCTGGGATGTGTATGCAGAGGGAATACCCCACAACATGAAGGTAGAAGGTCCTCTTTCTCTGCCTTGTGAGGTCCGCTTCTCCTTCACCAAGAGCACAGAGTTTGGATTCACAGCATTAACTGGGTGAGGTCCTGAAATTATGTCAGATATCAAAGTATCAATATAACTTTGTAGCTGCCTCAAATCAATGTAGGGTATCTGATAAAGTTACTAATTGCATTTATTTTCTAGGCTGTCTGAGTTGGGACTAAAGGGGCTCTCTGATTCCAAGAAGAGCTGGGCTAATTTGGATGATCTCAACCGTGTCTTCTGCAACAAGCGGACTGACATATCAGGTACAATCTCATACTGTATGCTTAAATAAAAATCACTGCAGTTGTTATTCCTGAGATAATACATTAGATTCTACTGAAATCCTGAAAACGTATCTAATAATGTCGTCTACACGTTTCCTTTACCTTTAATTTACTTTGCAACTGAATTAATACAATGAAGACTTTTTACTGATAACTGATTTTAAAACAATTATAACTCAGGTGTAACACAATGTTTCCCATTTACCAATTTCAGAAGCAAAGTACAGTTAAGCTGAATACAGTGCTACTGCAGTCTCAGTTTCTAGGCCAAAGTCTGAAACACAATAAAATCAAAACTGTTTGTTTTTTCAGAATATGTACAGGAACATTGGAAGGAGGACACTTTCTTTGGCTACCAGTACCTAAATGGTATCAACCCCATGTTGATCCGACGTTGTACAGCTCTGCCCGAAAACTTTCCTGTCACTGATGACATGCTCTTCCCTGATGGCCAGAGTCGTTTGGCAGATGAAATGAAGGTGATTATCTTTACCAGAATTTAGTTTAGAGCCATGTTTTGAATTTCGAATGACATTTTGTTCTTCACATGTTTGGTTGTGTGTCATCCTCACTCAAATTTAAAACAGAATGGCAACATATTCCTGTTAGACTACAAACGTTTGGATGGACTGAAAGCAAATATGATCAATGAGAAGCAGCAGTACTTGATGGCTCCCCTTGTCCTGCTCCAGAAAACACCTGATGATAAGCTGATGCCT
>NW_011345919.1:0-1160 GCF_000735185.1 Notothenia coriiceps | reverse complement strand
GGGGGGGGGAGTGACAGAGAGTGAATACACATACTATACAGAGATGCTGTATGAGAAACCAATGTGAGTTTGGAAAATTGCACAATATAAATATATTCTAGTAGACCTCAACAATGGAATTATGATCAGTAGAAATGGTCATGACATGGGACCTTTAAGATCATCAGACAGTGGGAGGAGATTTCCCCAAAATGATTATTGACACAATTAAATGGGAGTGGTAAATACTGTGTCTGTGTGTTGAAGAGATTGATGAATCCACCTCATTTCAACATCTGCCTTAAAATGAGTCTCAAACAGTCTGAATTCAGTCCGTCATGAATGCACCAAGGATTCATTTCCACTTTTTTAGAGATCAGAGAGCTTTATACAGGATACAGGTATGGAGGTCAAGCCAAACCTTAAGCCTCCACTGCACCTGCCTGCAGTTTCCCTCACCTGGTACGCCGCTCAGAAACCCGACTGCAGGTGTGCTGAGGAGGAACAGTCCTCCACTTGGAGGCCTCCACTACCATGGCCTCTGCATCCACCAGGCCAAAACCATAGAGGTGGCTCACTGTGAGAAAAGACAAACACAGCATAAAGAGAGTTAAACCTTCTAGAATTATCTAAAGCTTTACTGTTGTATTAATTAAGCTTACCTTTGAGTCCTGCAGCGTTGGTCTTCCAGTCATCAGCTTTCAGGTGGACTGGTCTGGACGTCTTCACCAGAAGATGTTGCACATCTCTCCATGTCAACAAAAGGCTGCAGAAACCAAACACACAGTTCACCTCAGGACAATTCAATGTCTGTAGTTCAACCAGGTTTTCGAAGGAATGTGCCATGTTTTGAGCAGATTGTTCCTCTGGTTATCCTAAGCCTTTAGGCTCTAGTACATTCACACATGTAGAAAGAAAAGATACGGGAAGAGGCAAGACACCATTTATCGTTAACTAGACTAAAAGGATTAGAGTGGGGGATTCTACGTTTTTCTTATTGTTAGCATATCCCATGAAAAGGCCAGAACCAACAATGAATGTATCCTACCAACATGTGTTGTGCGTGTATCCAGAGCCTGATATATCTGTGCCACAGTTAATTCCAGCTGTTTTAAGAACCCCTGACATTTCATCAAGAAATTATGGTAACATCGTGCCAACAAAAAAAAAACCTCATTTAT
>NW_011345918.1:0-1589 GCF_000735185.1 Notothenia coriiceps | reverse complement strand
CAGCAGGTTCAGCTGTCAGAAAAAGTGAAACACAAACAATGACATTAAATATTATTAATATGTCGGGTAGTAATAGATTTATTTATTTTCTTCTCAGAGTGTAACAGAATGGGTAGTTTATGTTAGTATTTCTAAAAATCTCCTGGGGGAGTTGGGTTTTCAGCATGTGGGCCTTTTTATGTTATACAGTTCAGCTTTGATTCCATCATCTCATTAAACGTTTTCTAAAAGCATTCTTTAGTTCTGTGAAGGGATATAAGGGATATATGCACTGTACTTCACTTTCATTAATCTTGTATGCTGAAAAGCGTATATATTACTGCATGATTTTTTGTTGAATAGATTTGAGTGGTTCAACATTTGGGTCCCGAGGCCAGTTGAGAACAACTGACCTAGAGGATATAACCAGTTTGCCAAATATTCCCGCTCTGCTCCGTTAGTTTCTTATTGCCTAAATAAACCCAGTATGTCTACAGTATTAGTAGAGATGAACAGTAGAGAGAAATTCACAGGAAGTCTTCCTCACTTCAATCCATTACGTCAGCTCCTGTCAGATTGTTCCTGAGAAACTCTTAAACTTGTGTAATCTAACAATCCTCCGCTCCGTCTTTGGTGTTGCTTATCACAACCGGAAATTCCTCACAGCTGAATTTACTCCGAACAGATTCATCCGACCGAAAGAAATGAACCGTTAAGAGTCAGTCATTTGGCATCTGGTCCAGCGCTTTGTTTTCTATTTGTTTTGTAGTTATGGTGAAACTGATGGAGCAGGGATGAATATGTGGCACTTTGAAAACACACAGGATAAGGATCTTAAGTCTATATATATTAGGACTTCAATGATATGTTTTCCTGTTGCTATTAAACGATAAAAGGGATTGCACAGTTTGTGAATTTTCTTGACGGATGTCTGTGTTTGTTTGCAGGTCCGGTGGTTTCTTCAGCAAGATTTTGAAGAAGCGCAAAGAGGCTCAGACTCCAGACAACGGAGAGCTGACTCTGGCTCAGATTCTCAATGAGAGGCCATCAGGAGGGGAAGGTAAATATTAAAAGTTGTCCACTTCAGTTTGAGAATAAATATAAGATTTACTGGACCTAAAAAGGAGAGTAAAAGATCACCCATACCTAGAACCATGACTTGAACCCTTAGATGCATAACTGGGTCTTCTTTGACCCGGTGAGGTGGTTTTCTTGAAGTACCTTTGTAATTACATTTTTTTATCATTTCATATTCCAGCTATTCCTCAAAAAACATGTTTTGGATATCATGCCATTCACATTTTAAATGTTATACATTTTAAGAAATTGTAGTTTTTGTATTTCTACCCCAAGCTTCCATAAGTGGGTCAAAAATGGCCCGCATGCATTTTCTATGGAACCCTATGGGAACCTTTGATTCTTATCACCTGTGGCAGTCAGGAATACATTCACTGGAGGCCACACAGACTACATCACACGTGACACCTCTCTGGAAGATTATTTCACACAGCAAGATCTGATACCTGTCAGTATAATAATAATAATACATTATATTTGTATAGGGCTTTTCAAGGACTCAAAATCGCTTTACAATATAAGGGAAGGTTAGG
>NW_011345917.1:0-25292 GCF_000735185.1 Notothenia coriiceps | reverse complement strand
TGTGTCCTTGTGCGTGTTCGTGTGTGTTGGAGGAGGGGCTCTGTAAGGAAGGGGCAGATTTTTTCCGGCTGCGTATTTTCAAATTCTAGCGATCTCGAGCTGGTTTCTCCAAAATTACATACTCCACCTTTAATCTCAATGGTATCCGTATCAATTTTATAAAAATATTAGAAAGACTCACACAAAAGAGGGTCCAATATTAAACAAAAACAAGTGTATTTTGTTTCTTCTTTATACTCAGAATCAGAATCAGCCTTTATTCGTCCCACAGAGGGGACATTTACATTTGTTACCGCAGAAAAGAGCCAAAGACAGCTTAATGTTAACTGAGAAGCATGCATAAAAAAAATATTAAAGATAAAAAATTACACAATTGACCATTATCAAGAATTGTATTTTTTTTCCCAATGGGATTTTGGTTTGGATGTTTCCATTTTCCTTTTTAGACAAAAGTGTACAGTGGTGGAATGTATTGTTTTATAATGTCGGTCTAAAGGGCAGATTAAACACACAACATTTGGGCCACAGTCAGTGATCATTTGTACTTAATGTGGCTGTCATCTTCATGAGCGTGGTGGCAAACACTGTAATACATCAATATTGGAGCACTTCAACCACTGTGCTGTATCATGACTTCAATTTCTGTGTATTTGAAATCCGAAGATTTCAAAAGCATAAAATCTTCTCATTCATATTAGTTATCTAGTTCTTCCATAATTTTGACTTTCACATTTCGGCGAAGATTGCTTTTGTCATCATACCAAAGCTGCGCGTCATTCCATATTTAACAGATAAGCAATTGAATAAAGGTTTATTGAAGAGCAGTCAGATAAATAAAATAGGTAACAGACAAGAACATTCAAACTTTGGAGGAACCAAGTTTAAGGTATAATTTAGGTCTTTAAAAAAACTCTTCCTTGTCTTATACTGTAGTGCAGGACTTCTGCAAAGATGTGAAACTATAAAGATTTTTCAAATCACATTTAAACGAAAAATTCCATAAGGCTCTGCATGAAAGAAGATTATTCAGATGCACTTAGTATTGTGGATAAAGGCAATAAACACAGTGAAAGGAAGCTCTACTTAAACATGAATAAATATAATCTACAAAAGAAAGACCAAAGTCCTTTTGAACCCTTTTCTGTTTGATAATTATCCAACCATATTCTTTTATGTTGACGGTTTATCCCCGATAGCCATAACTGCAGCACTCTTGTGTCGTGGGGACAATAAACCTCCTGTAAGTGTTCGACATGCTCTTAAAGCCCCCCCACTCTTAACTCTAAAGCTGGACCACACAAAGCAACTCTGTGCCTAATGGAAAATATGGCCTGACCCTCTACACTGATGTGGTCAATGCAGCCAGTAATGGGTACACTGCCTCCTGGCAAAAACCCATGATGAATGGACTTCTGTTTGGTGAGGAACTTTGACTCTCCTGCTTTGTTTGTGTACAAATAACTAGATGCTAGGAAGTTAAGTTTTTGCAAAGAAAACACATCACACCCACAAGGGCAAAGGTATTACACATTGATGAACAACAACACTGCGTCACGAAGGGATGTTGTATTCCCATAATCAGCAAGCTGTCTTCTGAGGGCCGATGGATTAAATATGAACCTTGGTTTTCTGTAGAGGGTTTGAAAATAACAGAGAAAATGGGTCAAACAAAGTTATTAATTTCACTTTTTTGTAGCACTAGAAACCTTGACTTGACCCTGATGCTGCCAAACACTATTTGACCTCTCTCTGATCAACAGACATTGGTTCATTTGTCTCTTCAAATGAGGGAAGTCGAACCCAAAACTACCGTGGAAAGAAATGCAAGAAACTTTTCCAAAGCTCATATGGAGGAAAATAAAATTACAGGAGCACCTCAAAGAAAATCCAGTTCCTCTTTTAATTTGACCGTGTTCCCAACAATAGAAAACAATCATTACTTTGATTTAGGAAAACCGAAATACTCAACCCTTTTGTTTATCCTACACTTTTCTGTTTTGGAGCAGTTTTATTCCATAGTCCTGCTGACCAAAAGACAAACAAACCAAATGCAAAAAATGACCTCCTTGGTGGAAGGAATAACGACCAACTAAGCGTCTTTATTTAGCTTTTAGTAATGATTAGCTAATCATAGTTATGGTGATATGGCTCCGAACAAACCTTATCCCATTTAAGAAGATAGTTATAATATAAGTTTTGCCATTTCTTGTGGAAAACTCAAACAGAATCTTTTCAAAGAAATGGCACTAACTGTCTTTTTGCAGATCTAGTTTTGAAATTGAAGCAGATTACATTTCCCTCAGTTGACTTGCTCAGCAGATATAACAACAATAGGTTTTGCGGATGTTGTTGCCTTAATGTTTATTGTGGTTGCGCCTTTATACAGTAGATACACCTAGGTGTTCAAAGTTCTCCAACATTCCTTTGGGTGTCTGCTTAGATCCCAGGATTACCCTGGTGGTAATACAGGTCAGAACATTGGTATTGAGTCATAACAATTTCCACGGAAATCTATTTTTATCAACACAATGCATCGACACGTGTGCTCCTCGAACAATCCCAACAGGATTTAGACTTGTACCATCGGATGGGATCTGACATGTTAAGATACCGAGCACATACAGCCGGGTAATCAGATGAGGATGATGAGCAGGGCAACATGTGCTGAACTATGGTGATATGAGCCAGGGGATTATGGGTACAGTAACTGGCCGAGCAAGAATCCACATCTGGGATGGAGATGATTTACAAACAAAGGGATCTGATGATGATGGATAAATTGATACTGGATGTACGAGTGGGAAGACGTACAAACTCATGGACGACTGGTGCATTGCAGTGGCAGAGCAAACCATTTTTCTTAGACCGTCTAAAGAGCGCAGTGATAGAAATGGGACCTGACCATGCCAGAGGCTGGAGACGAGACACACACACACACCCACACACACACACACACACACACACACACACACACACACACACACACACACACACACACACACACACACACACACACACACACACAGAGGAACATCACTGAAGGACGCTTGTTTTTGACGCTAGCAAAGTTAGAGGGCCCACGAAACACACACACATTCGAGACAACCTCAGGGGCCTCAAGTGGCAGTGGAGTCGACTGAAACATCCAGACTGCTTTCATTAAATATTTATGGGCTGCAGATATACTGTAAATGCAAGAAGTACACACTGTTTATCAGGCGTTAATAATTGAATGATATAGGAAAAGGTGGTGCTATAAATAAAGAAAACAAGGGTTTTTGGTGAATAGTTGGGCATGATTCTGTGCTTATTATAATAAAATAATTATTTTATATATTTAGACATGATATTTAGGCTGAAGGGCTACAACTGTTGATCCATCAATCTTCTTTTTATTTTCTCAGTTACTTTTTTCCCCTGTTTTGTTATACGATATACTTTATTGTCCCCGTAAAGGGAATTTGTTCTGGACTCCGTCCTGCAGTTCCACATACATGTACATGTACATAAAGTATTCTTAGGTAAAATGTTAGATATTGCACATGTATAGCAAAATGGAAACCACTAGAATAATTACCCAAGTAGTGACTCCCATACTTCAAAAACAAAGCATCTCTTTAAATCAAAGGACAAAGTAGCTGAAAATACAATACAAATGAATAAAATACAAGTTTAGTAAGCCAGAATTGCTACCATGGTCCATTGGGTTTTTTAATAAATACATCTGGAGTTTTCAGGGTTTTTTGGCTGCAGTTCCTGCTGAGAAAATGCTCCTTTTATGATGAAAGATGAAGAGATGATACATCCTCGTATGTCCTTGTTGCTAAGCACTTGTTGCCATGCTGTTGCTAGCGATCACCTGTCAATCAAACAGTTTGAGGGTGACTGTAAGTACTTTTGGATCTTTATGTAGAGGGAGCTTTTTATAGGTGTCACTGCAGCATGGCCCCCCACCGTGATTAATGATGCATGTACGTAAGAATTTTTCTCTTTCTCCCTCTTTCATACTCACTCACACACACACACACACACACACACACACACACACACACACACACACACACACACACACACACACACACACACACACACACACACACACACACACACACACACACACACACACACACACACACACACACATACACACACACACACACACACACAGTCGCACACACTTCCCCGGCTGCCTCCTAGCTGAAGCTGCCAGTGTGGCAGAACCAGTTGCTTTGACAAAGGACACAAGTTCCCCTGGGTGTCAGTAGGATGAGGCCTTGATGCCCTGAATACACTGGAAGTGTCAATGTTTTCATGTGTGTGTGTGTGTTTGCATGTGTGTGTATGCAAAGGGCCTGGGTGAGCTTCTTATTCTATTCTTGTGAGGATCCAATGTAATCACAAGCATAGTAAGGCGATAAGGAGGGATACGAAAATGGTTAATTTAAAGGTGACCTATCATGCAAAATGCACTTTTGTACGTCTTTTATACATGAATATGTGTCCCTGATCTTCCAGGGAACTCACCAAGTGTCAGAAAACATAACCCTCTCTCTTTTCCTCCATACCCAAATCTCTAAAAACTGGGCTGCAACGGAGCTGATTATTATTTAAATTGTTCTGACGTCAGGAACGAGGAGCTCCGCCTATATGGCCAACTCTCCACCAATCAGGGGAATGTGGGGTTGGGCCCCGGCCATTGCCGCTCGAAAGCGCTGGAGACGCTGTAGTACATATGCCAGGCCTGTAAGTGGCGCTGTAGTCTGCCACAAAAGCAGCGAAGAAGACTTCCCGCGCATGGTTGCCATGGTTGCCCTTCTGTTTATTCTCCGCTGTGGCTCTTTTTCTCCCTCCCCGAGGCAAGCGTTTGCTCCCGCTGCTGTAATTCAATGCAATCCCTCCCCGTCGAGGCAAGCACTGTAATTCTCTCCGGTAGTCCACCAGCAGATGACAAACACCCACCTCTCCGCCTCTTCCAAGTAACGAGGGGACCGTGCAGCAGAGTTTCAGTTAGGTTTTCTTTCGCTGGTCAACATGTCCATTAAAGTTTAAATCTTCCGGACAAAATTAGAAAAGCACCGGTCAAAGGTCTTCTTTGTTATTTATTGAGCTTTAAAACAAATGAATAACGACTCTATATAATAATATAAGAATAAAACACGGAGGACAGAGCCTCTCTTTTCCTCCCCCTCTTCTGAGAGCCCAGCAGCTGATCTCAGCACGCTCCCCTCTCCTGCAGGGGGGCGTGGTCAGCTGCAGCTCATTTGCATTAAAGCTACGTCACAGAATCAGCCCCTTCAAAAACAGGGCTGGAATAGAGCAAATAGAGCGAAATGAGGCATGGCTAAAATGCATGATCTGTTTGGTATTTTGAAAAAAAAACTTCACAGACATTTTATATAGGTATGGCCCTACAATATATTTTTCAAATATAGTATGATAGGTCACTTTAAAATAAAAATCTATATTGATTCTGACTTTTTTACATCCAACTCACAGNCGGAATGCTCTTAACATCCCGATAGCAATGAATATCTTAAAAAATCCATAAAAAAATGTCATCTGTGGAAGCCGTAGTACTGTAAAAAGTACGACCAATCATCTGAGCCGGCCCGGCTAAAGTAACTGGATGGCCTACGATTGGTCGTACTTTTTACAGTACTACGGCTTCCACAGATGACATTTTTTTATGGATTTTTTAAGATATTCATTGCTATCGGGATGTTAAGAGCATTCCGTGGAATATAACAAAAAGTGTATCGCGAGCCGGTTTCTCAAACTTACATACCCCACCTTTAAGGATCAGACATATAATGTTGAGTATCATCCGCATAGATAGGAAGTTGTATGTCAAATAATGTGGATATAGAAAAGCAGCAGGCCCAGAACAGTGCCTAGTGGTGCACCAACGTTTATACTACAGACTTTAAAGTTAAGCTATGATTTTCTGACATATTTCCTCCAAAAACAAAAAAAAAAATATATATATATTTTATTTTATGTTTTGTGACATACATTTTCAATAGCTTATTTGCCTGATCAGTAATGAGACAAAACAGTAACCAGGATGTCTTTGATCCAATGTATGATTTATGCAGAATGAAAAGATCTAAAACTCAATTGAAAGCAGTTTATATAAACAGCTGTTGGACTGATACCCATTTCGGCTGGCTATGGTCCAGTTTGATGGCAGCCGATGGTTACATGGTGCTGGAACATGAGCATTGATTTTATTGATAAGTCTGGTAGAAATAGCTCAAAGCCAACACGACCCGTGACTCTCCTACTTTGCCTCACACGGGACTTTCAATGACTTTCTAGAAAAAGTACTCATTGGTCAAATGTTCAAATTCTACTTGAATTACCAACTCTATGGAATACAGTTTTAAAAATGATATAAAATTCAAGAATCTTGGAAATCTTCATTCACTCGCACACGTTTTTTCACACTGCATGGGTATTAACAAGGTCAACTCGGCCCCTTTTTGTCACCCCTCTCCTGCATCCAACAATCAGTTGAATTGACTGTCACTGATCTACCTCGCCCTCTCCTTCACGCCCTTCTGCCTCCATTAGGACCCTGGCACGCTGATAGGACATGGGTGGCTATGAGGACACGCTTTGGTAATGGGGGGGAAGCATGCTGGACCAGGCTGGGTTCATCACCTTGCTGGAGGCCATGGGCGGGGGGTTATTCAATTTATAGGGCGGTGGTAGCTGTCTGGACTTTAGTGTGCCCATAATCTGCCATCTTGGTCCTAAACTCCCAGACTGCACCTCTTTCCCCTGATAAGGAGCTTCCCTTCATCTTAACCGGTAAGCAGTTTGACCATTGACCTAAAGCAGTGATTTATTAAAAAGGGCCTGAATGAGAGTGTATAGCCATCAAATAAGATTTATTTTTACATTTTGGCCTGGTTTGGAAATACCGTTGTTTTAGTGGATGGAGAACTATATATTTTTCTTTTAATTTGAGGTTTAATACCATCGTAACACTTTTCAAAAAGATTAAATGGCACTTCTCAGAAATTAATATCAGATTACATATAGCACTTACAAGGATTTACTCAAATATACAAAAATGTTAGTTAAATTATAGTTTTTTTCTAAGTATTGCCACCAGTTTTGTTTTTGTGTTTTGGAGATGAGTTCAAATGTAAAGCAAATCTCCTCTGATGTGTCGCTCTTTTTAACCACACTCTTTCTCTGCCTCAATGTGGAGCAAATGTAATGCTCTATTTGTAGTTAATCCCATGGGCTATTTTACAGTTGGCTGGGTAGGTGAAGGCATGATGTGCGTTGTATACGTACAACAAATTAAGAGCACATGCATATTTGGAGCCTCATTACAAATCCTTTTATTTTGTTAGATATAGGACTGGGTTTTGCAGGGAGAGCATCTGTTCTAAATAACAATTGACCATGACGTGAAACACGTCCTTTATTGTTCTGCATTGCCCCTAATCCAGAAAGCAACACTGTACTGTTTGCTTTTCCCTGGCAGCTTCCTCAAACGTTCTGCAGCCTAATAATGTCAGATTAAGCCCTGCGCACGACTGTCCATCTGACATGGGGGCTGGATTTGTGCTGGATTGGAAAATCTGGATGGGATGCCTCCAAAGCTCTGTAATTCTGTGAACACACATTCACGGATAGAAACAGATTAAAAAGCAGAGAGGCTAGAGAGGTTACGCATGCAACAGTGGTGTGTTTTTGCACGGTTGGGGCTGTGTGCGTGTTTTTGTTTGGTTTAAAAACTCTACTTCTTTGAGGTTCACCAAAAAGTTGCACAGAAAGCACTTTTGGGGGCGTTGAATTTAAGATTATTTGAACATAGCTGGGTTATTTGTGTGTCGATTGTGATCAACAATGGCAAGGACGGTCGCTTGCTGGATTTCAGGGGTGCTCGACCCTCCCTCGGGATGAACGATTGCCCCGGAGCTACACTTCTGATTCACCTCGTCCCCAGACGTGCCCCTTCAATGCCCACGTGCCTCACTGGGCATGCCCCCCTTTTGTTGCAGCCGAGAAGGGGGGCGTCAAACAAGGGCGGTGGGTGATGGTCACCCAGATTACACCTCAGAATTCGGCCTATTTATACTTGACACCTAACAATACGGCAAACAGAGTATCGTACCGCCGCAACCAAGACTGTGCTCATTGAGGTTTCATTTCTTCATATCATTTCGAGAACGGTCACGTGTTTCTGTGGTTGCTCATGTGACCCCATGGTTTGGACCAATAGGGTGGCACGGTTTGTCCTGGGCAAAGCGAAAGGCAGAGGGGGTAAAAAACCCTTTTCTCTTTGCGATTTTTAATCTTGCAACGCTGAAGGTGGTCGTCATCTACTGTATCCTGCGCTGCAGAAAGGTAAACTCTCTTTTTACGGCCTTTTAAAGATTCCTTTTGGTAAAGCTTAGGTAAAGGTAAGCATTGGTCTTTATTACAAGGATGGTAGTACACATTCTTTTTTTACAACACATTCCATGGGGACTTTAAAAAGCATCCAACTGCTAAAAACTTGCATGAAATACAGGATCATGTTGAGCCGGGTAATGCTATCAATAATGAATTAACTTGATAACTTACCCACGGTCCGGCATAATGGTTATCCTGATAATGAGCTGTGACACAGATCGACTTATTGACGCGTTATGTAATTTGGTTATTTGAAGCAGATTAAGTTAACATTTTTTTGGAAGTTATCCTCGGGGCGCACTGCATGAAGTCTGAAAATATTTTGGGTTTCCCAAGAGAATGGTACATTTTATGGACTGTCGGTTTGTGCTATTGGGTGTCTCTTGATCAGTCATTGTCTTTGTTCAGATTCAAGCATAAGGGAATTTATTGTTGAAGAATTAGCCCTGAGTGAAACATGAACAAGTGGAAATCCACGGTTTAACAATGAAGCCGGCTGACCATTTTCACTGCAGGATTGGTAACATGACGGTCACTAGAAAATATATGTATTAGCCCCCCCAAAGCTCGTTATTCCAATTACCGTCAGACTGATATTAGTGATGCTGATGGCCTCATTCTCGGCCAGTCAAAGACCAAAGATGACATCCGTCGTTACCTCGAATGCTGTATTCGACTTGAAATACGGCAATGAATAACTCCTTTGTTTGGTAATAACGCAGTCAAAAATCTATGTTGTTACTATTGGTAGCATTACTCAAATAGAGCCAAAGGGGTTTTGGAGGAATCTCTTCAGAAAGGGGCATTGGAGCCATTCTGCATGACTGCTCGGCGAAAAGCTTGCCGTATGGAAGCCATGACTTTGTGACAAGCAGTGATCTCACATTACAAATTGTGGCAAATCTAAAATGGCCGACTTTAACGCTCTGCTCTGAGCACCGCATTCACAGCACAACATGGTGTGCCCGCATTGTAAAGCCCTTTAAGCTGTGCCACTGCCGACTCACTTAAACAGCCCCCCCCCCCCACCAACCACCCATCTCACTTGGACTATCTGAAGCCAACACGAGGTACTTTTAACTTAGCTAAAGTTGGCCTTCCTTCCTCGTTGCGTTCTCTGATTTGACTGGTAGTGGTGAGGATGTGGTTTTGATTGTGATTCAGGCTGAGCTATCAGGATGCTGCGCTGCTGATGTGGGCTGACAGCTCTTGAGAGCACTGTCATAGTGGCGTATAGGAAGGCCAGTGGGGTAGACTACCCCCCCCCCTACTTTGCTGCACAGCACCACATTCAACAAAAGCCTGTGCCAGACGAGACAAGAGCTGCTCATATCCCAGCAAACTGAGGGCCCAATCCTCAGTGGAACTCCTCTTCTAGATCTCCCTCAGTTACTGTTTCTGACAGGAGCGACCAATTATTTATCTTCCTTTGTTTCATTGCTCCTGTCAGTCCTCACCCCTGTTGCTTTGCCAGTCACAAACTTAGGGGTTGTTCAAAAGAGGTCTGAAAGTGAGAGGTTCCTTCATGCAGAAGTGAGGTGCTTTGAGCAGATCCCGTGAAAACATATGGATCGACGAGGTCACCCTTTGCACTCCCCCTCTGCTGCCCTACATGCGCTCTAATTTCCCTTTTGTTCGGCCTTAATTGGAGCACAAACATGTATGTTAGGAGATCTCCCCGGACGTGGGTCGAACGTATTGGCTACATTACAAAACCTCCTCTTTTGGTCCATTTCATTATCTGCCTGAGCGACTCTTTAATAATAAATGATTTAAAAAAAAAGAAGGGTAACAAATCATTCTGACCAACTGTAGATTTATTAGGATTTTCAACATGAAAATCACAGTAAAACAATTTTAATACAGCATCTAAACCGTCAGAAAACAATGGTAAAATATGGTGACTTGTCCTATAGAGCCGCCTAGATTTGTGTGCATTTAGTCTTTATTTACCAACACATGGTTTTCATTGTTACATTTTTTGAAAAGGTGCTTGTATTTGAAGTGAAACTGCGATGAGGATATTAAGAACTCTGTAATAAAGTCTGGACTTTCAAATATAACGAAAACCGTCAGAAAGGTAGGAGAATAGAAGTAAAAGCACGTCATTTGACAACTGTACGCACTTTGTCCATATCCTTTTACCCTGAAAACAACCTTACTTCTCTCTCAGCCAACATTTTCTCACTCACCATCCTTCAGTGAAAAACAGCTGCTTGCCAAACTGGACTTTAACCTGAGCTTACATAAAAGTAATCTAAAATGTTCAGAATGATGTTGCGTTGATTGAAAACACATCTGTTTATCAACAGTACAAGAATAAAGTCTTAACAAAGTTAAAACGTCACACGTGTTTTTGTAGCTTGTGAATGGCACAGATCAACTTTGTTTTCGGTTACGTTTTTGGGCATGTCTTCTTAGCAATCCTGAATCGTCACACGCACAAAAACATTTGAAATACCAAATGTAGTAAGTAAAGAAAGGTTCCCAGATACGCTCCTAACAAATGCATTATGTAATCTTTCATTAATTTCATGCAGCTTTTTCATTTTTCCTTGCAATGATAAAACAATGTTTATCCATTAGACTCTCATTTCAAATGTATTGCTCAATCTGGCTACGAATGAGAAATGTTGCTCTTAGGCTACAGATTCATTTTTTTAACCTCGGCCTCTTAGCTCAGGCTCTGCCGTAAAGTCAGAGGGTTTATAGCAAAACATCATAATGACATATCTGTAGATATGTGGATTAGGGTGGAACAGATGACGGCGGCTTTGGCCTAGATTACACTGCCGGCCGTCCATTTAATGATTTTCCTACAGGATTTCAGATGTGTCTCTCTGTCCTCCATTATATTGACAACTGACTGCATCTCTGTGTATTAAAACCTCTGATATGTTGCCAAACTCTTCTCGTACGACTGAATACATTTAGTGTAAATATTGCACAGATTTCTATAACAGTAATGTATTTTCATATCATTTATTTAGTTTTCATGGTGGATTTTCAGTGTTTTTGTTGATAAGTTAAGTCTAAAATAACTCTAATTAGGATCAGAATCAATGACAATTCTATCAAACAATGTGGACAATTTAAAACATGTTTAAGAATTATCAGTGCCTAGCTTGAGCAGAAAACATATTTATAAAGTGTTACAATTTTTTTTAAATACACAAGTTTCATACTGGATATTTGGACTGCGTTACCTCCACCAACAGTGACATCATTCATAATTGAAGTGAAAGCAGCAATAGCTTGATTTGTTTCCTGTCCACATGCGCATCTTAAACCTTTTGTCTTCATACTGAATGAATGACCATAAATGAGAAAGAAATGTGCTGTAGGAGAAACGACATTATATTAAATATGTTGGGATAAATCCTTCTGTTTTATTCATCATTCACTTTCTGAACTGAATGGACTATGGACAAAAGGCCAACGCAAGTTGATCCAGAGGGATCTAGTTTTATATACGCAGTGAGTGCTGTAATGAGACACGTCCATGTCTGTAGCAATACTTGCCTTCGCCAGTCAAAGAGTACAAAGAGGCAGATAGCCTCAGTATATTATGTCTTTAAACCAACAATATTCATTAATGATCAATAACTCTAGCCCTTTCAATCTTTCCTCCTCTCTGAAACATCTTGACTTTCACATTGCAGGTTTCTCCTCTCCACCTGGCGTTAAGTGTTTTTGCATCATTTACACATCAGCGGCTCTGCATAAGAGCAGCATCTCCTTATTGTTGGGAGTGCATAAAGAGATAAAAAGAGAGGAGACCTTCGATAGAAGTTCTTCAAGAGCAATGCACAAGTCTTCTCTGTGGCGAGCAGACGCAGGGAGAGATGGGAGGCGAGTGGAGGGGGAGCCATTTTGTGCACTGTGTTGTCCAGCCGAGCGTAAAGCGTGATTAATTCAATAGCCGCCATAGAGGAGGAGGCTAGCAGCACTGCAACACCGAGCATGACCCACTTTCCCCGTCAGATGTCATGAAACATTCCCTGCCATCCCTTTGTGGTTCTCATCTCCCCCCGCCAACTTCCTGCCTGATTAACAAAGAGACAAATGAACGCATGTGCAATATGTTTCAAATGATCCGAAGGGGGCGCCGAGCAGGAACAAACATGAGCTTTTATGAGGATATTTGTTCGCTTTTAGAATGCAGGAATAATTTCAAACAACTGCCGATTTGCTGGAAGGTTTTAGCCCATTGGGGCAAATGATTCACAGGGCCTTGACCTAATTCTATGATGCTACAAGAGCAAAACACAGACTGGGTGCACTATTCAAACGCAGCTCTTAACGCTGAGCCTGTTTGTCTCCGAGGTCCAACAGAATCGTCTTTGTTGACCTTAATCTATGGAAGTTAGAGTTTTATTTGCAGTGAAGACATTTTTATTATTGTGCTAAAATAGTCTCAGGAGTATCAAAGAGAAAGCTATGAGTCATCAACTTTTAAAATAAATAAGCACTCCAAAACCCAATGTGTAGCCTTGAAAGGGGATGAGTCTATGTTAGCTGGAATCCCGTCGTCGATCTTTGAGATTTTGTATTCCCTGTCCCCCCCTCCTGCCCCTGGAGAGGACCTGCACCGCTGGCTTGGGTCTTAAACCCAGATTAAGGCTTTTTATGTAATCTGGTCTCCTCTGGGAGATTGGAGAGACAGCTGGCAGCAGAATCCCTGTCCCTTATCCCCCCTGGCCTCCCACCAACATCCCTCCACATCAAGCTAGATTAGAGGAGCAATGATTTCTGGATTTCTCTTGGAAAATAAATTGCCTTTTTTAACAATCCGTGGGTTTGATTTGAATCTATAAATACAACTCGCAGTATGTTGTAAACAAAAAGGAACTGTTTGAATAACTTTATAACGCTGCAGTCCTGACATTCACTTTTCATTTAGCCCCTTTTAGACTGTCCCAGCCCAACAGGTATGGTTTCATTGTACTTAGCTATAAATCAAACCTTATATAAGACTAAGTTATTCCATCAGTTCAACAGGGTTTAAATTGCCAGGAACACACAATACAATAATACAAGTATTTAGTAATAATCACTCCAAACATAATTACAGATCCAGGTTGTACACATAAAAACAGCCGGTTACATAAGAGAGATTTTATCCCAGGGAAAGTATAAAAAATACTGCAAGTGTACATGATATTGAAATGAAGTTATGTTACTATAAATTGAAGAGAAATATTATATTCCTTGATTGTTTTTTGTTGTAGCAATCCTTGTTTGGTTATCTTAAGTGTCTTATCTGTGCAGACACTGATACTTGTAGCTGCTTTCAGATTAGAAGCTACAGCTTTATAGTTTCTCTGCATGGTCCATGTCATTAACACAACAATAACAAATAGACTATATTACTAAACCTCAACATATTAAGCATCTTGTTTTATGTTTCATAAAAACATTTAGGGGAAGTTGCTTTGCTATGCAATGTGTCAGCAGTGATTTGACGGTATCACCACCTGTCTCATAGTGCCCCTATAGACATACATGTGTAAAGAGATGGATCTGTAGTCAATCCCAGCTGCATTCAGGGGAGTTAAGATGTTAAATTGTGTTGGTGATGAAAGCTGACAGAGAGGACCGTAGAGCTACATTTTCAAAACCAATGGATGTATTGTGTCATTTTGATGCACTAATGTCCAATTCCCCTATTTATTTTCTCCTAAACCATAACTGTGTCTCAATCAAATAATAAGAGATGAGTCAAGGGAGGTAGGAAAGAAAGACATTTCCATTTCCTCACAGCAACATTGCCTCTGATTGGCAGACAGGGACATTACGTGTCTTCAGTCAAGGTCAGCTGCTTTTCTTTCCAACATATACACATGTAGCCGTCGGCAACAAATATGATTCAACTCATTCTATATTCTGTAGAAGTTTCCCTCTGAGTGTCTATCAATATCAATATGTGGCAAAGTGTAGCATTAGGCGTGGAGGTTTATGGTGTGAAACGTGATAGCATGCAACTCCCTTTCATTGTACCGGAACAGAAATAGGAAATATTTATTCATTTTATTGATCTCTCTTTGCCTCAGAATCTATTTGGTTTATTCTTCATGTACTTTTTTTTATCATTTTTTAAGTCAAGCTAATGATAAACAAACACTATTTAAACGAAAAATACTTGACTTGATGCAGTCGAACACAATAAATGTGTTTTTTCTTGATAATATATTCAATTTGGAAGCTTTCATTTCAATGTAGTTATGTTTACATCATTTGGAGGCACTCACTTAAGCTGGATGAACTGATATCCTCTTAAAGCTCACAATAAACATGCCTGATAAGTTAAAGGACAATTCTGATTACGGTTTTTAGGAAAAAGTTTTGAACGTGGATTTAAATGTGTCCGAGAATAAAATAATTGCATGGCAGTTCTAGTGTCAGGCTGCAGCGCCCTCTTGTGGTTGCTCTGCTCAATTACGTCTTGTTTGAGTCATTACATCATATGTCAGGCAGAATTAGATGGATTCCAGCTGAAATAGGTTTGATAAAAATAAATATGGCGCTCAACGTTCCATGGCTCATCTCGTGACTGAAGAGACATATGCTGACCTACTTTTCAATCGCTTTTATTGCAAACTATTGCACGACATTAGGCTTTTTAGAACCATTTATTTTCATGCAACAAAGATTATTGGAGCATATTTACATCCAACAATTTACATGTTGGTTTATTTAGATTTTTGCATGTATATAATGTTTGTTCCCCCGGGGCCAAAACTAGATGCTGGGCTCCAGTTAGTTTCAGACAGTGCTTAATGCATTTAAATACAACAAGGCTGCAGGTTTGTTATGTGGTAATATAAATTGAGACCCAATATGCAAGCACAAAACTGAAATAGTAAAGACGTAAAACAACAGTTAGGACCCTCTATAAGGCCTCGATCCAGCCAATTAAATACGACTGAACATAAAGGCTAATTTTGGTGATATTCTGTGTATTTTCTATGAAAGACAACAGTAAATGTATCTACAGTATTTTTCCTATAATTATTGGCTAAAAACATTTTTAAAACTACATTGTTTTACTGAATGACATGTTTATTCATTCGCAGCAATCCATAACGATTTGTATTCTTTGATAAATATTTGCTAGAAACTACAGTGACCTAATGTATAAGAATATAACTTTTTTTTTACAAAAGAAAATGAATATTTATGTGCTATTCTTAAAGTTTCACCTTTTTCATAAGAACTAATAGGCATGGGGTTGAGCGACATAGACAGATTAGTCACAACGTGCTAAGAGATGGACTAACCCATTGTTATTTTTGGTAGAATATAACTACAATTATCCAGTTTTTTATACGAGGTGATTGTGTGTAATTATCACAAACTGCAGTAAACCAGGAGCTTTTTGGCCCGTTTCAATGATTTACTTTAAGCATTAAACTATCCTGTTAAAGAGCAATGACTTTAAAGTAATTTAAAAAGTATTACACATGGGACTATCGTTAGAGTCGCAGGCTGTATCTGTGTTTTTTTCACCTTTTGCATGAATATTAACATTTCCCTACCTAAATTAAGCACTTAACTATACTGTTTTTGCGGATTTATACATAAGTAAACCCTACCTTAAAGCAAGGAGACGCAGAGGAAAAGATTTGAAACAGTTGTCTTTATTCTTTTTTCTGGCAGGTGACCGCTTGGCTGACTTCACCATCACACTCGCGTTGGCCCTTGAACTCCTCTCTCACGTGACCACGCCCCTTCCTTTACATCCAATCCCGACATGGAGCCCATCAAGGTCCAATCAGAAGGAGGCCTGAACGTGACCCTTACTATCAGGCTGCTGATGCACGGCAAGGTACCGAGACACGCGGCTACTTGTTTATATTTCCTAAAATGTGCCTGGTAACAATAGGTGACGTCAAGCCCTTATACACTTAACATTGTTTGTTTGTGTGTCTGCAGGAGGTTGGAAGCATCATTGGAAAGGTATATCACACACAGCACACCATGTACAAAGTCATATCGCCTACAGCAATTATATCTTTATTTATTTTTTACTTCCAGAAAGGAGAAACAGTGAAGAAAATGCGTGAAGATGTAAGAAGGACTTTTTAGAAAAGTATTGTTACCGCTTTTAACATATGCGTCTTTTCCTAATCCTGTCATTTTTTTTTGGCCTGTAGAGCGGTGCACGTATCAACATCTCAGAGGGGAACTGCCCTGAGAGAATAGTCACCATCACCGGGCCCACAGATGCTATTTTCAAGGCCTTCGCCATGATAGCATACAAGTTTGAGGAGGTAACACATTCACCATTTTAGCACTTTAAAGTACAGCACTATACTAAATCAAAGCACTACATTTGCCACAGCGGTATAGGAAGTACTCAGATCCTTTGCTCCTTTAAGTACTCTTAGATTTAAATAAGTGAAATAAAAGAATATAAGCATATTCAGAAGACAATTAAAAATACTTATTGCAGAGAAAGGCAAAACGTTTTACAGAACGTACTGTTATTCAATTGTATCAATTATTATGTAAAGGCCCCATGACAGGGCCATTTCTACTACATTGTTGAGGTCTACTAGAATAGATTTATATTGTTACATTTTCCAAACTCACATTGGTTTCTCAAACAGCATCTCTGTATAGTATGTGTATTCAGTCTCTGTCCTAAACGGCTTGTTGGAGCTCCTGCCCCCTTCCCTCCCTATGAAACCCAGCCCGAACACACCCGCAGCCTGGCTGGGAGTTTGTGTGTGTGGCACACACACCGACTCCCAGGCTCGCAGCGTCCCGCCGTCTCTGGGAGGAGAAATCGAAGGAGCTGCAGCTGAGAAAAGATTGAGTGTGTGTGTGGACCAATCCACGGACTTAACATAACGGCTCCGCGAACGTAACGGCTCCACGGATTGGTCCATTTGGGTATACGTCACTGTACCCAGGAAGAAAAACAATGGAAAAAGATAAATGTCCAGCGAGGCGTTCTGGGGCAGCATAGACAGGTCTTCTCTGTGTTAGAGTGTTACTCTCTACAGGGTGTACTTTGAGGGTTTTGACTCTGCAGACCGTTCACATGCAGAAAAAGCTTCATAACACACAAGGGGACGGGTAATAACCAGAAAAGCATGACATGGGCCCTTTTAATTGATGTAGTTCATTTGTTGTGAATATTGTTTTTTTATATTTTCCTTTTGCAATATTCTGCTGATCACTTTCCCAATAGCATGGATTCGAAATAGGGACATTTTTTACAGTGATTCTTTTTTCAAACTAAAAGAACACAATTATTTAAGGGGGAAAGCTGCATATCCTCACATCTGAGAAGCTTGAATTATACTTGGCATTTGTACATGAAAGTGTATAAATACAAATATATAGACAGTAGAAAGTGGCATTAAAATAAAAATGCTAAGTACCTCAGATTTGCCTTAAGTGCAGTATTAAAGTAAAGTACTCAGTTCCCACCCCTGGCCTCACTGTCGGTACTGTTGCGTCTCCTAATGAATACAAAGCAGGCTCGCTCTGTTATGTAGGACAGGAATATGCTGATCTAACCTTGCAGCACCCTTTGGAAAAGGCACAGCATTGAGGTTTAGATCTGGGTATCAAAGCAGGGCCAAACCAGAACAACATCAGTCTGTAGGTGGAAAATAAGAGGACTTTCCAGATGTACACACACAGAGGAAATGCCCTTTAACCGTTTTATTCATCAGGTAGAAGGTGTATATTATAAATGATTCTTAATAACACATATAAGGTTTATTAATGTCAAGTATTTTCAGATATTTCTAAATATAACATCTAAGGAAAAAATACAATGTGCACATATCTAAAAGAGTTGACTTTGTGGTGCAGTAAACTTGCTGCCTCTGTAAATACATATTGGTCTGATAACAGCATGTGTTCCTCCCTCAGGATATAATAAACTCTATGAGCAACAGTCCGGCCACCAGTAAACCCCCGGTCACCCTCCGGCTCGTCGTCCCGGCCAGCCAGTGCGGCTCTCTCATCGGGAAAGGAGGCTCCAAAATCAAAGAAATGAGAGAGGTAGTCTATTCATTCTATTATTTCTATTTCATTGAACTAACTAGAATACTTAGTTTGAAGGCAAAACTAAAGCAAAGACATTTTCATGTTTTTATACCATGTCTTCTCTTAGACTAAATACGCATTAAGCTGTTATTTAATTCATGGCGTAATTTATTTATTTTTGAACTCTATTCAACTGTAGTTCCGAAAAAATGGATTTAAGATTGTTGTCCTTTGTATTCCCCCATGTGTAGTGTGTTTCTGCTCTAGTATCCCTTTACATACATGTCAATGCATTCATTCAGATGATTTCAATATTAGTCCACAGGAGCTCAGGTCCAGGTTGCAGGTGACATGCTGCCCAACTCCACGGAGAGAGCAGTGACGATCTCCGGAGCGCCTGAAGCCATCATCCAGTGTGTCAAACAGATCTGTGTGGTGATGCTGGAGGTACAGTACCACAGAGAGGGAAATATCAAGTTCACACGATTCACACTGAACCACAATCTGAATCATTTCATTAAAATGCCTGATATGGAATATGAAAGATAGTTGTTTTCTTACAGTTGTTTAAGATGTAAGCCAGTCAATTTAATACAAAACACAATTGATAAATAGAATATTTGACATTACATTGGGCTTCATTTTCTGAAAATCCTTTGTGCTTACAGTATGTGTTGAATAACAATGAAAACTATAAATACTAGCACATACTAGAGCATTTTAAGGCTTATCTGCATCTCTCTGATTACAAAATGTTAATTACTGTGTTATTTACTACTATTTCATAACCAATGCATTTGATTGTTTTTTTGTGCTCTGACGTCTTGGTTTGTACATTTTGAAAGTAGGTCGGGCAATATTGATAGTATATTGATATAGAGATATGAGACTAGAAATGTAGTCTCTTTTCCTGAATGTATATGATCAATTACAGAAAAGTGTACTACATACATTGTAATTGTATCTACATTACAGAAAATTATTTATCAAAAACCTCATTGTCTAAATATCGTATATAGACAGTTTAGCCAGCTTGCTCCAGTCACAAAAAGCAGAAATGAAGTACGTATCAAACAATTAGGACTGTATTTTGCAGGGTAGAAAATACTTAAACTCAACTGTCTGTTACTGTCCCTCAACAAGTAATAATGCTTTAAGTCAAAGGGCTACACACTGTCTCTCCGTCTCCTTCACCATTCATTTGAACTATCTGCACAGCCAGTTCTCCATTGGGCCTTCATGATGGCACCAGCCATGGATACTAGGAGATATGTGACATGACTGTAAGTCTCTCAAACATGGACTTTAGACATTGCAAACACAGTATGTAGACTCATCATTATCCAGTTGAAAGTGGTGTTCCAGGTAAATCCAAGTTTAGTTGTGCACTGAACCACGATTTGGACATTTTCTGTGGGCATGAACACACTGAAGAGCACTTTGTGTCACAGGTCGTCCTCCCCAAGGCACTGTCCCTCTTGGTTTCACTTTATGCAACTTCTTTCTTTCTCTCTGTTCTAACACTCTCTCCACATCTCACCCCTTCTTCTTCTTCCCCCCACTCTCTCCTCCTTTGCTCTCCTCAGTCCCCACCGAAAGGTGCCACTATCCCCTACCGCCCCAAGCCTGCCTCCACCCCTGTCATTTTTTCAGGTGGCCAGGTAAGAGCAGACCCACTGGGGGCGTCCACGGCCAACCTCAGCCTCTTACTGCAGCACCAGCCACTGCCTGTTAGTGTTGCACCAGGTTTTTCTCACTTATCCTCCCTCCCTCACTCCCCCTGAGCCCCCCTGACAAGCATGACATATCACTGCTGTCCACTGTACCCTCACTGTCCTCCATGACCTGCAGCCACGCAAACCAGAACTTGGATAAAGAGATTAACAAAACACTGCCATAAGAATCAGAAATCCTTATTTAAAACGTACTTTGTTACAGCAAAGGGGAGAGTTCAAATCCAAGGTAAAACAAATGAAAAGACTAACACATTAAATAAAGAGGTAAGCACACATTCATGGTAAAACATAGCTGAATTATAAATGTAAGTTAACATAAACCGTAGTGGAAATAGCTTCTAGTAATAACATTTTTGCATATTTTGCAGAGGGTTAATTCACAACAGTGATGTTACAGTCTTGAGTCTTGAAGTAGCAGCCAATGATACAAATATTTTAAAGAAAGTGTAAAAAAACTCAAATTAAAATAAAGAAAGTACCAACAACATCCTATAGTGATTGAGCAAAAGTAACTTGGTGAGCTTGAATGAAAGGAAGTCAAACATACAACCTACTGTACACTGAAAGAGACACTTAAATGGACTTACTCAGGAAGGTAATTCGAAGCGACCCATGCAGGGGAGCATCAGGTGTACACAAAGGAAGGGAAACTCCGTAGAGACACCTACTGGACAGGGTGTGAATTACAGGAGATGCATTTGAAAACACTCAGGATCATTTAAATGGTTGATAAAAACAGATAAACATTTAATTAAATTGAAGAAAATAAATTAACCATTGCAATCACATCCGTATGAAACGCTAGAGTTGAAGCTATTATACAAACGAAGTAAGTAGCTTTAAGGTTGGAAAAATCCCCCAAATATTCAGTTTGCTGTATCATAGGATAAGGAAAATCAGCAAATCTAAATGTAACAACCAATTAATTAAATTGATCAATGAATTCATAATTACAAAAGTGGCTGATTAATTTCTATATAAGACTCCCATTAGCATGCTCAATGTGGCTTTTAATACTCGATGAATAGTGACAGGTTAAGTGTTGTTCTCGTCAATGAACAGAAAGCTGTAAAATATGAAGTTGAATTGTATTTGATTCAAATATTCTCATGGAAATTTATGAAAACAAAACATACCTACATTTAGATGTTGGTTATTTATTTATTAATACAAAATCTTCCAATTTCTACTTACTGACCAAATGCAGAGACTAGACGTGTTGTTTCTCTGGTGACGGTCTACCACTGCTCGCTCTCTAATTTAGCTCAGTTCTGACCCCTGTGGCCCACCACCACCTAAAAGCTCAATCTCATCACTCGTTTTAGGGCCGCTCATCTGGTTTCCCTCACGCCTCCCCTCACCCCCCCACTGTCTGTGTTGTCCCCTATTGATTGAGTTCAACTGGATCTGATGTATGAATAGTGCATGAATTTGTAGGGATAAAAAATAAAATAAAAATATGTTTGTGGTAGTCAACAGTTTTTACATCACGTATAGTTTGTTGTAGAGTGATTAGTTTTCCCTTGTCAAAAATATATTTCTATAATAGGCTATATGTTTTGATATTTGTTCCGCTGGTGTAATGAGATAACAATAAGCTCTTCTCTTGTTTCCAGGGTTATACCATTCAAGGACAGTACGCCATCCCTCATCCTGACGTGAGTGCGAACCCCACGAGGCAGTGCACACTGCACGCTCCATTATTCTGTCACTGCATCCAAATCTGCAGGCTCTTTACTCTCTTTCCACTCATATTAATATTAATTGCTAATATTAATACAACCTTATTTCTGATATGTAATTCCTTTATCTTCTAACTTTTCTGACTATTTCCTCCCTGCCCTCTGTTGGGCATATAACCTCGTGGAGCTTGGCCTGATGGCTGGTGGTTTTACGGTTATATCAAATCAACTAGAACATGCATAAAATAGGGTTGCAGCTCTATAGTAACTGGAGCCATTGTGAAATTGTTGAAGACTTATTTGCCAGTTAAAAATAATGCAATCAAAATCAGAACCAAGAAAAAAAAGAATTAAAAAAAAGACAAAAATAGTATGAAAGGCAGATTTTGTGGCTGTGACTTATGATTGAGTTTCCTTTAAAAACATTTGAAACTCCCCCTTTCCCAAATGAACAACAAAAAAGAAAATGGAAGACGAGATGATCAGCCTTCCCTCAAGCGACCTCACACCAAACTTGTCTAATTTTGGCTTGGTTAATGAACCCACGTTAGTTTAGGGTGCACAAATCTGCCTATAGCCAGTGAGCATATTCATTTGGACTAGAGTAAAGGAAAAAGTCAGGTAGCAAAGTGTATCAAAAGTAACATGTATCTTATGTCACATACATTAGGAAATGTTAACCACTTGTTGAAGTCTGTAAGACTGTCCTGCAGATTGAAAAATGACACTAAAAGTGAGAACAGTCAAGTCAAGGGGTGTCTAACCAAGCATCTGCATCTAACTATTTGAGAGTATGAACGTGCAGCCAATTTGGAAATCAAGAGTCAAGATTCAAAGGCTTTATCTGCAGAAGCTACAGTTGTTGGCAATGGAAGTCCCAGGCATGTCAAATACAATGAACCTGTGACATAAATAGTGCAAGTGGACCATTGCTGAAAAAATGGCATGGTAAACCTGACATCACCCTAAAATGGTAGTCACCGGTTGTTACTCCATCACCACAGTCTCAGGCCAAGTCCTCCATGAGCTTCTTCTTCTTCTCTGCTCTCTTTCTTTGTATCTCTTAGTCTTTGTCCTTCACCTGTCTGTGTTGTTACTACTCCTCAGATCCTCTCTACTCTTGTAGCATTTCGGACAGACCTGTTTGTGTGTGTCTGTGCGTGTGAGTGTGTGTGTTCGAGAGTGTGTTTTTTTAACGATGACCTCATAGCACTGCTGTCCTCCTCCTCCCCCCCTCAGCAGTTGAGCAAGCTCCACCAGTTGGCTATGCAGCAAACCCCCTTTAACCCCCTCGGACAGACCACCCCTGCCTTCCCCGGTACGTACCCACCTACACGACGCCCCTCTTTACCAAAGCTCCTTCTCTCGTTTTTACCTGTAGAGACAAACACATTCTCTACCTCCTTTTTTTCT
This sequence comes from Notothenia coriiceps, assembly GCF_000735185.1. Taxonomy (NCBI): domain Eukaryota; kingdom Metazoa; phylum Chordata; class Actinopteri; order Perciformes; family Nototheniidae; genus Notothenia; species Notothenia coriiceps. The sequence continues at coordinate 2,038 of NW_011345917.1, read as the reverse complement.
CTTTCTCTTCCTGTCTTTACTCTTCTTCTTCTTCTTCTTCTTCTCGTCGTTGTCCTAATGGTCTCTGTGGTGCACTGCCATTGACATGGCCTGCTGGTGGTTTGCTCTTGTTGATGTTGAGGTTTCTTTTGTTCTTTGGTGTCCCCTTCGTATCTTTCTGTAATGATGGAATTGCCTCGTGTTTTTTTAGTAGAAATCAAGTGTCAGGTGATAGGAGTTTCACAGAGCCAGACTTTCTACTGGTCAATAGTCAGGGAGTGAAATATCACCATGGACTACATCTCATCAATGCTGTTCACTCCCTCAATGTGCCAAACTCTATTGTATTTCCTTTTCCTGTGTGCAGCAGCAGGTCTGGATGCCAGTAACCAGGCCAGTACTCATGAACTCACCATTCCCAATGATGTGAGTACATTTGTCTTAATGTGTGACATGTCTTCTCGTGAGTGCTTTTCTGTTTAATTTTCCATAACAGATTTGCCTTGATCTGACGACACTATAACAAAAGTCACAGATTTTATAATGTATGTCCATCATTCTTCTGTTACACTTTCAATACACTATACCCTTAACTAAAACATTCGGAAAATAAAGGTCAATGAGACATTGGAACCAAAGCAAGTCACAACAATGATGCCAGGCTATAAAGATTACAACAACTAATACAAAAGAGTGTTAAAACTATACGTTCAATTCCTGAAAGATCTGCACAGGAACAAAGCAAGGCATTAGTCATCCATCAAAGCACAAATTCAAAGATGTTGTTCGACCACAGAGTCAAAAAACAGTTTTATTATCTCTTAATATGGCTTCCCGTTTTAGCTTCTAGCAATACAATCTGACAGCTGCAGCTATAGAGGAACCACAGCAGAGATATAGTGCAGCCAAAGGCATTTGGCTTTGTAAAGTGAATGGCCTTAATGGAAAAGACTTGCCGCCCCAATGAAAGGAATATAAGAGTTATGGTTGAAAGGCTGACAGTGACCCGTAGTATTGCATCACATCGAGTGCAGGGTGTGTCTTTGATTTGTTCTGGCCATCCTAAGTCCCGTCCCCATTTTCTTCCCAGCTAATAGGCTGCATAATCGGACGCCAGGGAACCAAAATCAACGAGATCCGTCAGATGTCTGGGGCACAGATCAAAATTGCTAACGCCATGGAAGGGTCATCGGAGCGCCAGATCACCATCACAGGGACCCCCGCCAACATCAGCCTGGCCCAGTACCTCATCAATGCAAGGTCAGAGACAACGTTTATTCAGAGAGTCAGGCCTTACAAGTCAGTAGTCAAAAGACAGGCACCTGGACTTCATCCCTGATGAGTTAAACACTTAAATGTCCCACATTTGTATTCGATGATGTGTTGAAACCTTAAATCTTTTACATTTTTTATACATTGTGAGTTTCATGAACCTTTTTAATTAGGGATGCACCGAATATTCGGCCGCCGAAAATTATCGGCCGAAAATTGTTAAAAAGGCCCTTTCGGCGAAAAAACATGTCTGGGGCTTGGAGATATTTAAAAATATCAGAGAAAGAGGCGCGGATTGCGATTTGTAAAACGTGTTCAGCTGACATTTCTCGAGGGGGTGTAACTGCAAAGACTTTCACCACTTCAGGATTACTCCACCACTTGAAATCAAAACACCCGGACAAATATGCGGAGTAAGATCAAATCACAAGCACTGACAGCGAGAGACTGTTCAGCGCTGCCTCTCATGTGCTTGATGAGAAGAGGAACAGACTTATGGCTGATAAAGCAGAGAAGCTACTGTTCATTAAAAAGAACCTCCCACTTTTCCTTAATAAGTAGACAAGGCTGGCTTATCATAAGCTTATCTATTTCTACATGTCTACTCTATACCCACTTTCCTGAACAATTTTCATTGTGAGTTATAATTCACCATCTCAGGTTATCATTAGGGGGAAATGACAGCAGCACAGTGTTCAATATATTGTACTTTCGGTATCTAAATGATACAATGTTGTTTACATTGCTCATGAGGACAGACCACCTTATTTGCAGATTCTTGAAATTG
>NW_011345916.1:0-4741 GCF_000735185.1 Notothenia coriiceps | reverse complement strand
TGTGTGTGTGTGTGGTGTGTTTGTGCGTGTGTGTGTGTGTGTGTGTGTGTGTGTGCGTGTGCGTGTGTGTGTGCGTGTGTGTGTGTGTGTGTGTGTGTGTGTGTGTGTGTGTGTGTGTGTGTGTGTGTGTGTGTGTGTGTGTGTGTGTGTGAGTGCGAGTGCGAGCCATGAATGTGCCATGCGAAGGCGTTTGAAAGAGGCCAGACGTCGGGTGTCAGGCGTTGCTCTGCCTTTCCTCCCCCTCTCCTCCCCCTCTCCTCCCTCCCGATGATGGATGATGGCGAATGAGAAGTTTCCTCTCCTGGACTGCAGAGGGCCGGCCATCTGCTTTCCATTGCAAGGGCCGACGGGGCCTCTGGCAGCACGATGGGTGAACAGAGAGCCAGGCGTCGAGGCAGGGTGGGCTGCAGAGGAATGAAACCTCTGAAACTGACAAATGAAACACACGAAATATTGTTTATTTCAACTAAACTGCAGGCGTGATTAATCAGTCTGGATCACTGTGGTGTTGGAGCTCCTGTGTTAGGGATTAGTCCAAACACTGGCACCTCAACTTTCAACTTCAGAACGCCTTTGAAGTCTGAAACTCACCATCCAACTCCTGTGAAATGTATCATTTGTGTTGCGCTCTGCATAAGCTCGGGTGTATTTGTTTATTTGTCAGGGGCAATGCAAAAACCAGGATACTGATAGTCAGTGTGAATCTTATGTTACAAACCACACTACCATGAACCATCTCACACCAACTTTACATCTTTGCCTTGTCAGAAAGTTAGTGCTGAAAAACGGCAAATTCAAACAAATGATTTTAATCAGAGTCCACCCTGTGTCGAGCCAAAACCTCGGTGTGTATGTCAGTTCTCATTTATTAACCCTGGAGGTATTAACTCGGCACGAGATGAAGAATAACACTGGCAGCACTGAGGAGAGAACTCATAACACAGAACAGAAAACTGAGAGACAGAGAGGAAAATAATCACTTAGCTTTGCTCTCCAGGTTTCAATGTTGTACATTCCTGCATATTCTTTCACCAAAAACACTGCAGAACTCAAGTACCCCAGCATAGAAGAGTCTCAATACAAAGCATTGTGAGGTCAATCAAGTTGAACAGGTGGTTATTATTACATAACATTTGTATATGCGTTTTAATTGTGTTAAAATGTTTTGGGTGTACTGTGTGGCCAGTTTAATATGCCTGTAATGCATACTGAATTTAAGTTAAACTGGAGACAATGGAAACAGAGAGAGAGAGAGTTGAGGCCACAAACCCAGAACATATGTACTTCTATGTCGGTCTCTGTAAATATCATTATATTTTACTAAGCATGACATTTTTCATTTGGTGCATTCATGCGAACAGTCTTAAAGCACAACACACACAAGAATGAACACAGTTATGATGCCCACACCCAGGATTTCCAGTATCTTGGACAGGGACGGATAATAATAATAATAATAATAATAGATGACATTTGTATAGCGCCTTTCAATGGACCCAAGGCCGCTTTACATGGCGAACAAGCAAACAAACAAACAAACAAACAACATTAAGAAGAATGTATTGACAGAGGTGAGAATCGAGTTACAAACTTGATGACTTTAAACTCGATTGGACAAAATCAAAGACTAGAATTAACACTAACAACTTATTTTGTCTTTTGACTTGGAAAACTCGATACCTTCCCCAAGCATGAGTATTAAAAAGTATATTTAAAAAGTGTATCAATCAATTCATTTGCAGAATCTACCCATTTTATCCGTATAGCGAGTCCACACTTCTGTAGATTCCTTAGATCTGCTTGATTTTGACTGACAGCATCCAAGCAACTAATGTTACGTTACTGATCTCTAATAAAACATACCACTGATCATTTTCCTCACTCGTTATTATAAAGAAGGATGCTAAAAACAAATTGAAGTATGCAGAACACGCCAACCAACATTAGTGAAAAGCCCATTAAGCGTTTGCTACTAAACATTATGACATTTACGTCAAGTAGACTCAAGTCTTTACTTTGAATGTATCGGTCGTAAGAATGACATGTTATGAGCTCGGGGGTGGGAGTGTACAATCATTCCTATAATCCAATAAAGACAGAAAGGGTTACTTCAACATTTTGCTGAGTCACTATGGTTTACTTTTTTTTATCCGACAGCATCCAATCAATTGAAAGACAGAACTAATGTAACGTTACAGAGTACATGCTGGAAAACATGAAAGTCTTTCCCATATTTATCCGCAATCATTTCAGGGAAAGGACTTCCAAATACACACTGGTTGAGTTAAGTGATAGAAATACGAAAAGCCTGAGCTATTAACTGCAGATTTTGGGCGAGGCCATAGTTTTATTATTACAGTTATATTTTGACGTCATCATAATAGATTTATATAATCATAATCATTTATATAATCATATCAGCCGAAAGAAAGCATTAGACCTACATGTTGCTGAGTCACTAGTCATGGTTTCGCAATGTCATGGGAAAAACGCTCCCAGGTGAATCTCCATTTAAACCATCAATCATCATCCCACTGCTTCCATCCTGCGCTCCCACACACATCCTCCCTCTTTCTGTTCTTTGTCTCACACACGGTATCCTCCCATGCACTCTTCTTCTTCTTCCTTTTTTTAAGGAGAGTGGGTTTTCCACTTCCTTTTGTTTTGTTTTTAGATGAAAGAAATGTTTTGGAGCAGGAGAAACACAGCGCAGTGTTTGTGTGACTCAAGAGTCGTTTGAGGTCGCTGAAAAAAGAGATTTGTGTGTGTGTGTGTGTGTGTGTGTGTGTGTGTGTGTGTGTGTGTGTGTGTGTATGTGTGTGTGTGTTTGAGGGTCACTGACTGAAAGGTGAAGGGTTTTCATGCAGTCATCAGTCGCCTGCCAGTTTTCTGACATCTCTCTCCTTGTGTCTCTTCCTTTCTGCTCTCCATCACTCCCACTGACACCTGTCTTTCACTCAGATGTGTGTGTGTGTGTGTGTGTGTGTGTGTGTGTGTGTGTGTGTGTGTGTGTGTGTGTGTGTGTGTGTGTGTGTGTGTGTGTGTGTGTGTGTGTGTGTGTGTCTCCAGGCTTGTTTGTCTCCGTTTTGATGTGTGTGGGCTCTCCTGCGTTCACACACTTCCTGTCGAACCTGCACTCAGCCGGACGCAGATCGATGGACGGACAGGGGGAGTCGGCATTGATAAGGCAGTAAATAAAGTGATTGGCAGGATCAATGGAGACCCCCAAGGGAACAATGAGCATTTCTGCCTGTCTGTCTGCCTCTCTCTGTCTGTCTGTCTGCGGGGTTGCAGACAGAGACAGAGTGCATGCACAAGCAGAATGTAATACATAATGGAGCTCACCCCGGCCTCATCCATCCATATGACAGCACAATGAAACAGCATGGCACTGTACTGAGCAATGGCTCCCATTGTGAGGATAGTCAAGGGACTGGAACACAATCCATGCACTGCAGAGGATCATTCAACACCTACTTTATTTTTTACATTCAAGCTTTTATTGAATTCAGTTTGACAATGTTGTGTATTCTCTCTTTGTTATTCATTTATGCATGTTTTGATGTACAACAAAAGACAGTTTGGTGACTGTCTTTTTTTCAGTGTTTGTCAAACTGCAGGTGTAATTTATTGCAAAATTGCCTAGATTTTAATAACAATCTAATAAAACCAAATCATCTGAATCTCAATCTGAAATCCTGACATTTCTCACAGTCAAAACCCCAAAAAACTAGATTCAACAATAGCTGTCCTTTTGGCCAGAAGAGTCAGAAAACACTCCCGTCTCCAGTTTCACTTTAAGCACCAGCTACTTTATGAATATGTATTTCATGTATACATAAAGGATTAAGATCTCTCCCTCAGTTCCTCTCCACCTCCTTCCCTTCCTCACCCTCTCTGTCTCTCCTCTCAGCTGTTCAAATATTGTCTTTCTATTTATACTGAGCTTGGGGAAATATTTACCCTGGGCCACTGAAGCAGGGTGGATATGAATGGGCATCATCTCAGCTTGTCAAATTAGCGGCCGCTCACTGCCTGCTAATGTCTCTGTAATTGGGAAAGCAGGCAGTGCCGCTGCCTGTTGGCACTCAGGTCACGTGTTGCCTCACGGCTCCGAGGGCGAGGACGCCACGAAAACTGAGGTCACCTTACAGGGTACATGCCAAAAACATTTAGATGACATTCAGTTTTCTGTTAACATCCAACAGTGGATCGTACTTTCAAGCTTTACAACTTTTTTAAGTATATGCATCAATTATTTTAACTGAAAGGTCACCTATTGTGCAAAATCCACTTCTTCATGTCTCTTCTACATCAACATGTAGGGGACCCTCTGTGGAAAAAGACTCTGAAAGTTTCAGGAAAAAAGATTCTCTCTCTTTTTGTCCTGATCCATTTTTATAAAAACCTGTCCACTTTATAATGTAACAATGTTTTGGCTTGTGTAACCATTAGCCAATAACCAACCAACGTAACCCCCGACCCCCCCCCACCCTTATCACCTGAATCTCCTCCTAGAGCACCATTGTGTTCTTTTTAACCAAATATCTCTCAGAGGGGCGTGGGGAGGGGCTCCTTATTTTTCATCTAAAGTAACAGACAGAGAATCAGCACTTTTGAAACAGGGCTGAAACAGAGGGGATTATGGGTAATGCTGCAATGATCTGTTTGGTGTTCGGAGCCAAACACCTATAATTTATTGATGAAAAACAGTATAATAGGAGACCTTTAATAATGAATT
>NW_011345915.1:0-3952 GCF_000735185.1 Notothenia coriiceps | reverse complement strand
CAGGGAAAAAACCCTCTCACTCGGGGTGCTTGTGGCTGGAATAGCCAGGTAGCTCCCTCGAAAGCGGGGGAAGCGGTGCACGTTTTCTGCTCACCACTCCAGTGGATTATCCATTGTGGGGATATGCGGTGTCCGCTGGCAGTAATCCCGTAGCTCATCATCCGCATCACTGTTGACCCGTGTTTTCTTGCTGTTCGTTTGCCTCTGTTCAGTGCTGACGCCGGTCCGTTGCTCACTGGTCCTAGCATTACTGCTAGTGCTAGCTGTCGGCAGCGGGTGTTTCATCGTCAGATGGTTGCGCATAGCAGATGTATTTGTATTGTACTTCAGTACAGCTGTACACAACTGACACTTCACTGTGGAGTTGGTTACATCTTCGTTGAAGTACTGCCATACATAAGAATGTCGGACGTGTTTTGTAGCATTTTGCAGCACCTCGTTTACCTCAATTTTTTTCACGACTAGTTGACTAGGGCCTCAAGTGCCGACTAGTGGTAAAGGTAGTCGACTAGTCGACTAGTCGAATAGTTGGTGAAACCCCTAGTACACACACACACACACACACACACACACACACAGACAGACACACTTTTGCATTCCAAAGTATTGCTTGTTCTTACAGTTGAATGTTTGAGCTTCACTGTGCACTGCTGAATGATTTATGTGCAGAGTTTGACCCTTGAAGGCTGTATCTTCTGCTCTGAAATTGAATGTATTTGTTACATATTAATAATAATAAAAATGTTGATTTGATTTTGGATTTCTGAATGGGAGAAGTAGTAGATAGAAAACATACCAAACACTAATTATTCAAAGTAGAGTATTTTATTTTGTATAAACAGCAATACTCTAAGAGGAGGCATAGGCCTATATGATGATATGTTTGACATAAAAAAAGTCTCCAAGCTCCAAATCCTAATTTTTCCCTCAATGGCCTTTATGCCCTAAAAAATGTTGTGACACCAAAGGCCAAATGGCCTTGCCCCTAAAATGAGGAAAATCCAAGCCTGGTTGCAGGTGCAGAGGTTTTAAACGGAAAACAAATAAGTGTGGATTAAAAATACATATGTAAAACTTTTTTCTGTATTTGGATTTTATTAACATGTATATGAAACGGAACCCATTTGTGTGTGCATTGAAAAACGTGTGGAACTGGAAATACAAGTGTGAATCCTTTTGTGTGCATGTGTGCATTATGAGACTGTTCTGAGCCCATATTTGAGCTGCATTCAGGTGGTGTCCATATAATCAGAAAGATCAGTTCCAACTTGGAAATTGAACTTAGGCCATAACAAAAATTCGGAAATAGTAATCTAAGGGTTGTTTAAACACTGGCCATTCACATTCATAAAGAACAACAATCTTTTTTAGCGTCCATATTGTTTCCAAATTAAGACCTAGAACTCATTAACACATCTAAGACAGAAGAACCTCTTCCCAGCAGGCAAATAGAGGCACATGTGAATGCATCATTGGCCTTGAGAGTGAGTTTCTTGTGATTTCACTATACTAACGAATGCAGTGCCTGTTCAATACCCCCGGCAAGTGTACATTTGATGATAGTCGAGGAAATCCAAAGACAGACATCTATACAGACAGCTTCTCCATTTATTCTAATTATGTATTCATTTTCATGACAAACTGACTCAGAAAATGACTGCTATCTTTTTTTTTAAAAGCTCACCCATGGATCATTGACCACACTCATATAGAAAGTGATTTATTTAGAAAATGTTAATTTCCTTGTGCATCAGAAATGATAACTTTATATAGAGATCAAGGATGGGTTGCATGTCAAAATGAAATATCCGACTGTGCTTATGGCCTGTGTAAGGAACAAGATATAAATCAGAAGTTTTAACACATTTCCCCCCTGTACATGCCTGTAGGAAGAGCAGAACATAAACGCCTGGCTTCATTAACAGAAAGCAGACGTTAAATATGAGTGAGCAGGTTGTTGGCTGTATGAGGCCACAGTCTACCGTCTTAATTAAAATCATGCTGTGATCCTGCAAATGTCCACAGGCTCAGAAGGCCGTGCGGCTGCTCAGGACTGTGGGATCTTTGTTTTTGGCGGATCAACCTCAGCATGTGTTAGAGGAGGATGTGTTTATATTTTCTCACAGCATGTGAACTGAGAAGACTGAAACCAATTCTGTGTTTGAAGGTAATCTATAGAACTTGCTAAGTCTTCCCAAATATTTGTGTCACTGCATCCTGGTAAAATTAAAATATAATATAATGTTTGTGTCTGACATTAGCGCTGCTATGCAGCCACCTTACGGAGTGCAAGCGCCTGCGCAGGCATGTTTATGTCAAGCGGCTTGTGATCGTGATGTAATCAAGCCCCTCTGTGGCCACTAGCATATCACATCACGATCCGACAGCGAAGCCTCGAAAATAGATATACCGACATTTTACAAGGCAAACAATAAAACAACCAGTAATCCCGATGCCACGACGGACACCCGCCAAGATAAGGTAACAACTAGTAAGCCGGGCAGTGTCGGAGGCAGGCCGGGAGATTTTGTTTTGTTTAGCATGGTTGCTACACCGGCTGCCGAAGATGACGTCAATGACGCTATCGCTTAGAGCTACATCGTTGCTTGCGTGATGCGGAAGTAGGCGTGGTTAATCTAAACTGGGTTGGAAAAACGATAGACGCCAGAGGCGTGCAGCGTCAGGTAAAAAAAGTAGTTTAGCCTTCCCAAACTTGAGCCTCGCACGCCACCTATGCATTAAAGATATAAGAACGTCAGTAGTAGAGGGTAGCAGTAGCTCAGTAATGAATTATCGTATACATCCTAATGATTTCTATATTTTAAAAAAGTTTAGGATTTACTTGCATTGGTTCCAGGTAGGCATAACCTGGACATAATGTCTACAGGTGTAAAACACAAGTTGCATCATTATACGATTTTATTAAAATATATATATATTCAAACTCAATAATAAATGTATAATACAAACTATATTTAAAAATATATAATTATGGGTAACATTTAAAATAGTAGTACAATTATTAATACATATTCATAAAAACAAATATATATATATATATATGATAATGACATGTATTGTCATTTTCATTAAGCATCAATGACATTGGATCATTACTGACAAAGCTAATCAAGAGGAACCTGGGATTATGGCATTCATAACAATTATATCTGGAAATAATAGCTTCATCTTTTAACAGACATCCAATGATTAAAACTCCAATAATACGACTGACAGGAGGCTTTTGTCTCATATCGTGAAATATAATGTAATACTCCATTTTAAGTTAATTGTAGGCTTGTCTTCTCTGACCTGTGTAGTATTATTTGAGTTATTTTAAGTATTAAAGTAACGTGTTATGGCAGGAAAGTTCAATCTGGTATATTCATTTTAATGTAACCTTATATAGAATTTGTGTTAAACTTGTGATTTCTGTATTGAGTGACTTCTGCCTAGCAGATACCAAGAAGAGGCCCCTTGGGTCTCTCTGTTAATTATCAATAGTCCTTGCAATTAACAGGGGAAGTCCCAGATACATTTTCAGATAATGTAGTTAAAGTCTTGTAGAATTAATGTTTATCTCCTACACATCCTGCAGGCCTTGAGACTTGGGTCACCCAGCAGTAACCAAGATAAACGTCCTTTTGAGCTTATCAATAAAATGTATTCATTCCTAGTAAGCTGACTTTGGGGTGAAGGGAAGTTCAGGGAAGCCATTAAGCCACAAGAACAATTAAACTTCTGTTAATCAACCAAAACTCATGACTTTCAGGGGACAGGACATTCGGACCTATAACAAGGGTCACTTCATAGAGAATATGTGTGTGTATTCCTTACTGTAATCATATCCTGTATAATCATTTATCAACTATTCCTGTATTGGTGTTTTATTTGATTCCTCTGCTTTTATTCTTTCATATGTGGGTACTGGAGGGCTACAAACATTGTGGAG
>NW_011345914.1:0-4308 GCF_000735185.1 Notothenia coriiceps | reverse complement strand
CTCCCTCGCTGCTGAAACTCTGATCCATGCCTTTATAACATCCCGACTGGATTACTGCAACAGCATACTTTTTGGATCACCTGCATTCATACTAAAAAAACTTCAATATGTCCAAAACTCAGCTGCACGCTTGCTCACCTTCACCCGACGCTCCGACCACATCACCCCTATCCTACATGACCTCCACTGGCTCCCCATCAAACACCGTATTGACTTTAAAATCTTACTTTTCACCTCAACAACCTTGCCCCCCCCCCACACCTCTGTGACCTCATCCAACGACACATCCCCACTCGTCACCTCAGGTCTGCTGAAGCTAACCTACTGCAGCCCATCACGACAAAGCTCTGGACCTGGGGTGACAGGGCCTTCGCTGCAGCCTCCCCCACACTCTGGAATCCCTCCCCAGCCATGTCAGATCTGCCAACACTCTCACATCATTCAAACAATCCCTCAAAACTCATCTTTTCACTCTTGCCTTCAACTCCTAATTCACTAACCCCTCGCCCTTATTCCACCTAGCTTAGCACTTTTTACTTTTATTGTTATTTTGTTTTACTTGCTTGTAAGCGCTTTGAGCACCAGGAAAAGCGCTTTATAAATGTAATGTATTATTATTATAATGTGGTATATTGACTATATAATGTTTATCATGTTACAAGGCAAACTGGTACTTTTTAGACCTCGGGGAATATGGTCCTGGTTAACATGTTGTAGCGCGCATGCGCAGTTTGAAGGTGAAGTTCAACTTGGAGTAAAGATGTGAACGACATAGCGGTGTCCGTCTCCTTAATACACCACAAAAGCAATCTTTCTAAAGTGAGCAAAGTATACCTGCCAATGTTTTGAAAGGTTCCATGGTAAAGTGTATTACTAACCCAGGCTTGTAGTTTTTCTTAACTATTGGTGGAAATGTAGACCGAATATGAAAGGAAATGGAAACTGCAGAAGCATGGTCGTTGGTTAGGGTCATTGCAGTAGGAAGTTCAACTTTACTTATAGTATCACACGTGGCTGCAAGGAAGAAAACCAGCCCCCTCCATTCCAGCTTCATCCATGAAGAGTTTAATATCTTCATACTTGATGATAGAGTCGTAATGAAGGAGTTGCCTTTCCAGGATGACAGGAAATCTTGCCAAAGACGCATTTCCAAGTTTTCCATGCATCCTCTATAAAACTAATGGAGAAAGGGGGGATATTATTCAAAGGTTGGACAGGAAAGATGTTGCTTGTGGAATTATACAAATGGTATAATTGAGAAGTCCAAAGCGGGCTAGTAGCTGGTATTTGGTTTAGTCTGCCAGCATAGACCTGGGCATAGTTATGTGTTGTATTTTCTATGAGGGTAGAGAAGCCTGGAAGGACATTGAGTCCAAACTCATACCTAGATATGTGGTGGAGGTACTTGTACCAGATGTGTTCTCTTCAGAAAGAGGGATGCCAAGGTCTGAAAAATCGGTTGCAAGAGTAATAAGCCCGTGGTGAGACATTTGGAAACCTGGGAAATTTAGAATTTAAAATGTTAAACAAATATTACATCCATTAATTTACAGTTTCACAAAAGTATAGGTAAGACATGTTTCTAACGTCATCTTACCACTTAATATCCTTACATATTTATACAAACAGTGGCCATAAAGGCAGATTTTAATAAGGCTGCAGATGGTTTGGCTTTATGTGTGTGTTTAATGGAAACTCTTCAAGTTTCTGTGGGTGAGACAGGAGCCTGCAAAGTTTCCATCTTAAGATATGTTGGACAAATGTGATGCGGTGATTCCTCTGTGGTGATTCAGATCCTCAGCAGCAGGTAATATACAGGAAAAGTTTGTAACTTGGAAAGCAGCTTTTTGTGGTATGCAAAAAATATCTGTTTTTGATGTGCGTATTATAGGTTAAATTGGTTATAGCTGCAAACAGTGGTCATCCACATAGACTGCCTTCTGTGTGCTAGGACTACCTTGTTTTTCTCTGTCTGTAGGACTCCCCTTAAAATAAACTGTCATTTAACTCCATCGCCTGTGAGCCCAAGACCAAATGAGATTCTAATATCTCAGGCTCCTTCTAGAAGTACTCATGTATAAAATATAAAAACGATTTAGAAAGGACATAAACCTAATTTAATAAATGTTATCTCAGACATAACGTGTGTTAGTGAGCAACCAGGTAAGTACAGCAGAAGTTAATATAATATCTCTATGGAAGAAGTAAACATTTTAACTTACAGCAGTGATTTTAGACCACTCTGCCGTGGAACACCAGTTTGCCACAAGAGATCGCCAGGTGTGCCTTGGGAAGTTGTCCAATCCAACTTAATCATTCCAACAAATATTATGAAGTGCTGCAAATAAAATCCAACAGTGCCTTGGTCCCAAGCTACCTTAAATATCATCTCCAAACGAAACACCCTTCACTTCAAAACAAAACACATACTTTTTTGTTTGCTGAGTATATAAACTGATTATCTGTTGTGAGAAAAAAGACACAAAGGTGTCTGAGAGAGCTCTCAAAGCTAGCTACTTAGAACTCTGCTCACTGTGTGCGGTGCTGCTGTATTAACATGGCTGTGACCATCTTTCAATGGTGTCCACATTTAGGGGATGGCTTTTCCATCTTCACCACTCACTTGAGCAACTGTTGAATGATAAATCCCGGTATATTTCTAGGAATTAGGGAGAAAATAGACACAGGCTTGTATACTCCATCCAATTACTGAGAAATCAAACCTGCTGCTATGACTAATATTATGAAATGCTGCAAATTAAATCCAACAGTGCCTTGGACCCAAGCTAGATTAAACATCATCTCCAAACGAAACACTCTTCATTTCAAAATAAATAAACAGGGACTTTTTTATTTGCCTGAGTAAACAAACTGATTAACAGGTAACTGTTATGAGAAAAAACACAAAGGTGTCTGAGAGATCTCTCAAAGCTACTTGTGCTGAACTCATAGCCAGATTGAGAGAGTTGTTATTAAATTGTCATTATATATTGTACACTGTATTAGGCTACATTGTGTCATTTTGTACGTTTTTGGGTTGTTGGTGTGCCGCGGGTTTTTTTTTTTTTTCTTTTTAATTCTTTATTTATTTGGGGTCCCATTATAGTACAAGTACAGTTTTTCAAATCATATATTTTTAGAAACCTGAAAGTGACAAATGAAATAGCAAACAAAATTAGTCAAAGTAAAATAAAAACGAAAAAGTACACAGGGGTTGTTTGAAATAGCAAATGTCTACACATGTACATATGCATACATATCAACATACATATACTGTATATATACATTCAATACACATAAACACATACATGTGACCATACATACACATCTATACATATACATTCAATCGGTGTATAGAAACAGTCAAACAAGGGATGGTCGTCTTTGGGATATGTAAATTCTCCACTTTTTCCATATTTCTTCAAATGTGTTTTCCTGAAGCCTCATTGAGAAGGTGATTCTTTCCATAACATAGATTTCATGGGTTTTGTCGTACCAGTTGTCAAGAGAAGGGATATCTGCTTTGAGCCATTTTCTAGTTATTGCTTTTTTTGCTGCAACAGTAAGAATTCCAAATAATTGTTTTGTTTTGGAGTTTATGGGGATTGAGAAGGAGCGGGATTTTTTTAATGTAAAAAATATTGCAGCTCAAAAAAGGTTGAAAAACACTGACTAATGGCGCTTTTCCACTGCAGCAGCCGGGTTTGGCCTTGGTAGGCCAGGCTCACTTAAAGCTGCGTTTCCATTACAGTTAGTAACTGGGGTAGTAACTATTGTAACGACGCAGTGTAGGCGGGGCGATCGGCTGTTCGGCGGGCATAGCGACGCTGCGTAAAATACAGAAGAAGCTAACAGGAGAGTTTGGGCAATCCTACAACGCAGAAGAGACGACAAGATGACTGATCATTTCAAAACGACAACGCTACTAACGTTCGCTAACTAGCAATGTGTGTAGGGTCACGCTCACTATATGGCGAGTGTTTCAAGTATTTAATTAATTTTAGCTACCACTTTTATGTATTAAAATATGTATGCTTTTTTATGTGTATTTCAGAAGTTATACCATTTGCAAAGTCGCCGCCGCAGACCATGTGCAGTGTTTCCCCTACCATTGTCTCCCGCCAACGGAGCCCCGCACCCCCCTGATATTCAATGTTTAAAAAAAAGAAAAAAGATTATAACCTTTTTTTTTTATAACCTTTTTTTTTGTAATATATATATATAGCACAAAATTGCAACTAATCTATATCTACTGTCACTTTTCACATTGAACATGTGCTCTTTTATTAAATAAACTAAACGCTTTCA
>NW_011345913.1:0-7567 GCF_000735185.1 Notothenia coriiceps | reverse complement strand
CTTTAAAGAGTCTTATCCTGCTGATGTTCAGGTGTATATCAGTATGTAGTGTCTCTACTTTAAAGAGTCCTCTCCTGCTGATGTTCAGGTGTATATCAGTATGTAGTGTCTGTACTTTGAAGAGTCCTCTCCTGCTGATGTTCAGGTGTATATCAGTTATGTAGTGTCTCTACTTTAAAGAGTCCTCTCCTGCTGATGTTCAGGTGTATATCAGTATGTAGTGTCTCTACTTTAAAGAGTCCTCTCCTGCTGATGTTCCGGTGTATATCAGTGTGTAGTGTTTCTACTTTAAAGAGTTCTCTCCTGCTGATGTTCAGGTGTATATCAGTATGTAGTGTCGCTACTTTAAAGAGTTCTCTCCTGCTCTGATTGGTTAGCTGACCGGCTCTATTGTGATTGGTCAACTGCTTAGACATGTCCCGCCCCTTAGCCTAGTAGCGCGAGTGCTAAATAGTGATGTCATAGGTGTAAGGCCCTAGCCAGCATGTTGATGTTTTTGTTATTGTTCCTTTTTTCATTTTTGTTTCTCTCATTTCAGTTTGAACTCCACCTGCTTCCCATCCCTAATTAGCCTCACCTGTGCCCACTATCATCTCTCCCTCTGTCTACTTAGTCTGCATCCACATTCCCTTCAGTGCCAGTTCGTCTTTGTTGTTCCTAGCCTTCCAGCAGTGTTTACTCCTAGTATCTTAATTCCACGTGTACCTGACCCAGCTTCGTGTCCTGACCCGGTCCCTGCCTAATCCTCGTCTGTTTTGGTAGCCTTACTGACTGATCTCCCGCGTACCGAACCTTGGCTATAAAGACCCTTTTTGCATCCTAAGCCTCTGTCTCTGAGTCGTGCTATTGAGTCCTCTACTTGTGTTCATTCAGTCGTTACACTATGTTCCCAGAACTTTGTGATTTTAGCCTTTGCAGAACATTAACGTGCACAAAACCCCCGTAAAAAGCTGAATAAGGCCTTTTTAATAACGGTTGCATGTGGAAATCTCTGCTCCGAATTAATCATCACACACATTCCAGTTGGACAAAAGGCCATTAAGCTGCTAGAGCTGTTTGAAAACCCCCTGCAGGAAAAAGGCAGCAGTTAAATATGATCTTTGGTATCTATCTAGTAGGCTATACAGACCTTTTTTCACAATATAGAACATATACATTACTGATTGACTGGGACATGTGAAGATTTCCTAAATGACATCGTACTGATTTTTTTACAGCACCTTAAGGTACCCTTAATTTAGCGAATCGAGAGAAATGTAGATGTTCACTTCAGCGGGGTTCGTCGCACACACAGAGCTCAAATCAATAACAACAGTGTGTGCAGTCTCTGAACAGGTGCTGTTGATAACAAATCCAGCGGGTCGTCACAGTAGATCCAAAAACACCGAACTTAAAGTGAACTCTGAGCAGGGGAGCTAAATGAGTGCGTGGTTCTTCTACTTGACTGTCTTTTACTGAATCACACCAGCCTGC
The DNA here is from genome assembly GCF_000735185.1 of Notothenia coriiceps. Lineage (NCBI taxonomy): Eukaryota > Metazoa > Chordata > Actinopteri > Perciformes > Nototheniidae > Notothenia > Notothenia coriiceps. Next base: position 6,094 of record NW_011345913.1, on the reverse strand, counting down.
TTGTGTATCTCTTTCCTTTAACAAGCCTTAAAGACAACCCACAGCTTTGCAATCATCTGCCTGCAGAAGTTGACCACCAACTGCTTCTCAGTGTGACGCTTCCATCTTCTCCTCTGCCTCAATCTCTTTTCTCTTTCCTATTGGCCTGGTTTCAGTGTCCACCCGTAAGGTTTTTCTTTCTCTTGCACACATTCCCGACATTTCCATGAGCGCTCCGGGATGTCTCACTGTGAAACCTGCACAAGCTTGAGGATAAGAGGACTTTGTGACACTCATGCTCACTTTACATAAGTGTGTTATGGGAATTGCCGAGGCGTCAGTCACAGCATCCTAATGTTAAAAAAAGATTGTGTATTCAAGAAGGAAATGGCAATCCCCCCAAAAGAGAGGCCAAGCAAAAACAACCAGAGGCTTGCATCATTTATTTTATAGGTCTTAATGTTTTGATTTGTGTTTCTGTTGTACCTACAGAATATACATTTTGCCTCCTTGTGTCTGTTAACCTGATCAAATGTTATATGTTGCTGCATGCACCTTTTAACGTTCTTAACAATTAATCTGAGAGGAATTTCTTGTTGTTTCTTTTTAACTTGTCATGTGTCATTTTGTAAAGCACTTTGAGCTGCATGTGTTGAAAAAAAAAAAAAGCTTTATTATTATTATTATTATTTATCATGTCTTTTACTTTTATTTGTTGTTATCATCAGAATTGTTCAGGAAAAGTTGCTGATATTATGATTGTCATTTTACTAATAGGCTACAATAGAAAGAGACCTTTGTTGTTTGACATTAGAGTGATACTTGTTGTGCAGTTTGGTGGATGGGGCTCAGTGGATAGACTTTGAATCAGGGGGTAGCAAGTTCGAGTCCCACTGCAGTCAGCATGTCGTTGTGTCCCTGAGACACTTCACCCCAAATTGCTCCTGTGGGGATTGTCCACAGTACTGAATCCATATAAGTGGCTTGACATGTAATGTAATGTAATGTAAGAAAGATTCCTGTTGAATGAGTCCTACAACCTGGGAATGAGTTACCATTTTCCCACTACTAGTTCCCTCGTCTCCAATTCAAACTTGTTGNCAACACCGGGCGCTCACCTGATCGACGCCACCACAAACCTGTCCACGACAGGTCGTCCAGTTTGGGGTGAGAGTCAGCGTACAGCACGACGAGGACTCTGATGAAGTGGGGTTTCCACGAGGAACACCCCTACAGGAGGTCACACTCATGACATCACTTTCCGGACCTATGTAGCGTTGTTCCTGGTAATTATTACACCGCTAGTTGCGGTGATTGAGGGTGACCGCGTTGGTGAGAGTACACTGATGAGTACGTATATGCATTAGCCAGGCGGGCCATCCTTTAGACAAGACGTACATGGGTATAGTACTGTGTTTTGTATCAAAGTGTAAGGTTTATGTAATTAGTATAATGTGAGATGTGTCATGCGTGGATGACTGGACAACGTCGGAAGGGAGGCTGCGCGCGCCGGGCGCTCGGCACATATCCTCCTCGCCCACTCGCCGTCAGATGGTTACACCACACTTCTTCGGAATTACCTGTCTCCGACCTCGCTGACGAATATCGGCGGCAAGTACTTAGAGAATGCTCTTCCCCTCGCGACCCCAGGCCCACCTCTTAGTCTGTGGTAGAGAACGACCCGGACGAAGATTATTCTCCCCTACCCGTACAAAAACTTGGTGCTAGTATAAGTACGTCAGACAAGACACGACGCACGAACGCAAGCACTCCAATTTCCTCTTGTTGAGCGAAATTTACGGTGAAATAACGATCATAAAAAAACGTTACTATCGTTAAACTTCGAGATTGAACATAAATATATCGGCGCGCTCGGAAGAAGTCACAACGTCTACAAGGCTTTTTATTATTAGTATTATTCAAATGGTACGAACAATGCAGTTTCAGATTGGTAGATTAACTTACTCGTTGTCCGTCCACCAATATCCTATATCGTTTAAATTTGATTAATCTACGCTATTTAGTCCTTAGTCTTCTTAAGCAGGTGTCTTTCCTTTCTCGGCACATTGATTCCGTTCGTTGTATTATTTTTGTATTTTCATCCTTAATCTGGTTAAATGTTTTATGTGTAGCGACATTTAACAAGACGTTACAAATCCTTAATTCCGCATATTTTCTCCGAGACTTCCTACACGACTTGTTTGGAGACGATCTTATACCGGATATCTGTCTCTTCATCTCCCCCCTCTCTTTCACCTTCCAAACCACTGTTTCAATCATTTTTATTTTGAGGCTCAATTTTACACGTCGGACTCACACTTATCAGAGACTGTACGTCCGGTATACACAGCAGGACAGGAAGGGGAAGTCTGGACTCTACCTGTGGTGAGGAGAGGAGGATCTAAGTCTTACGAGCGGTTTGTTCAAATTCAGAATCACACCGGGATAGACTTCTAAACTTTCTAGTACTGCTTGGTGAATCGAGAAACGAAGTCGTCGTGCATAGAAGGTCGAGGACGGGGTATATAGTCACTATGATTGAACGTGTTTGGAGTGAAGGGAGAGAGTAGGAAGATTCCTATAAAATGTCTCGCACGAAACGAAGTGTGTAGGAAGTCTCGGAGAACATAGTCGGAAGTAGGAACTTGGTACGTCTTTACAATAGTGCTACGACTATAAAACATTTAACACATTAAAGGATGAAAATAAAAAATAAATAAAAACGCAAGAACTCAATTTGCCGGGAGGAAAGGAAAGACACCCTGCTTAAGAAGACTAAGACCGTCGAAATACATAGTAATCAAATTTACCAGGACTAGGATAGGTGGACCGGACAGAGTAAGTTTAATCTCTACACCCGAAACTGATGTGCGTTACCCATTTAGAATAAGTATAATAATAAAGACCGGGTAGACCGGTTGTGACGTCTTTTGAGCGGCCGAATATATTTTGCAATGAAGTAAAAATAGGAAAACGTTTTTTTATGTATGTTTTTCACGTAAATTGCTACAACGAAGAAGGAAATCGCCAGTGCTGGTTCGGGGTGGTCGTGTCTTGTCTGACGGTACATTCACACCCCTACGCACCCGAAGTCTCTTTGTAGGTAGGGAGAATAATCTGTCAGGTGTTCCTCTACCACAGACTAAGAGGTGGGCCTGGGGGTCGACGGGGGGAAGGGGAAGAGCACCCTCTAACGACTTGGCCGATATTCGTTCCAGCGAGGTCGGAGCGAGCGAGAGAGTTCGAAACGCACATTGTGCAGTGTACATTAGAGTACAAGAGGTTTACAGCCGGCACTCCCTCCACGTTGTCCAAGTCATCCACGCAGACACATACATAACTAATTTACATTAAATAAACTTAACACTTGATACAAACACATGTACATACTCCTTGACGTCTTGTCTAAAGGAATGCCCCTGCTAATGCATGATAGTATAGCATGTACTCTCCGACACCCGAGTCACCCAATCACGCACTAGTAAAGTCTTAAATGTAATGTACAGTGAACAATCTGCACAAGGGTTTCGTTGAATGTATGTATGAGTTTGGTGACTCCTGTTAGGGGTGTCCTACCGTTGAAACCCACTTACACAGAAGTCCCCTGTGTTGCTGTACGACTGACGTCACCAAACTTGGACGTGGACACTGGGGGACTAGGTTTGTCGGGTGTGCGGGACTCCAGGTGAGCCCGGCGGTGTGCGGAGGGACGTCCTAGTACCCTCGTAGACCAAGTTTGGGGTGACGTCAGTCGTACAGCAACACAGGGACTCTGAAGTGGGGTTTCACGAGGACACCCCCCCTAACCTGAGTCATAACTTACATACATCTTTAGCGAAACCTAATTGTTCAGATTTGTTCCCTGTACACTACATTACTGTTATGTTTGGTTCCGTGGTCGTCCTTGGCACAATTGCCTGTGTCGAGAGCTGGGACAGAGGCCGACAAACTCAAAATATTTCATAAACAAAGGAGTGAGTCCTTGAGAGTGCCGACAGGACTCACTACTTTTTCAATTGCGAGGGGTCGTCGTGCCGCCTGCCGGTAGTACTGCCGCAGGCGGGCACCTGTGCGACGACAGGTAGTCCTATGCACCAGGAGGCGACTACAGAAACCCGTCTGCGTCCAATCACGTCGACCTCTGCCGCTCCTCTCCCAATGGTACCAATGGTCCGTCCCTCCTGTCAATGGTGCCTTGTGGTCTAGTACTCCTTCTTTGCCCTACTTTTTTTTACCAATAGAGCATTGTTCAGTTCTTTATAACAATTTAATCTTGATCAAAAATAAATATCGTATTACGTTATTACACCAAATTATATAAGTATCATCAATATCATATAATCCATCACAACCTCGATATATAATAAATTATCAATTGTAAATAAATGAACGACACATATCACTTACATAATAGTGCTATAAATCACAGAATCATAATCACATCAACACTACGATATAAGACGTCACACACATTAACATACTATAACCTCTGTCCACCTCCTCCCTCGTCTCGTGGTCATGCCGGTAGACACAATAATAATATATAATAATAATATAATGGGGCTCAGTGGATAGACTTCGAATTAGGGGGTAGCAAGTTCGAGTCCCACTGCAGTCAGCATGTCGTTGTGTCCCTGAGACACTTCACCCCAAATTGCTCCTGTGGGGATTGTCCTCAGTATTGAATGTATGTAAATCGCTTTGGATTAACAAGTCTAACAAGTGACATGTGATGTAATGAAATACAAACCAAGCACCAGCAGGAACCGTGTTAAGGACACGCTCTCGACCCTCGTCTCCCGCTGTTTGAGTTTATAAAGTATTTGTTTCCTCACTCAGGACTCTCACGTGTCCTGAGTGATGAAAAGTTAACGCTACCAGCAGCACGCGGACGGCCATCATGACGGCGTCCGCCCGTGGACACGCTGCTGTCCATCAGGATCACGTGGTCCTCGCTGATGTCTTTGGGCAGACGCAGGTAGTGCAGCTGGAGACGGGAGGAGAGGTTACCATGGTTACAGGGCAGGGAGGACAGTTACCACGGAGACACAGATCATGAGGAAGAAACGGGGTGAAAAAAAAATGGTATCTCGTAAAAAGTCAAGAAATATTGTTAAATTAGAAGAGTTTTTATTTATAGATGAATGCAATAATGTGGTTTAATATATCATAGTAGTTATAGTATATTGGTAGTGTTGGAGCTATATATTATTTAATAGTTAAACATATATTTACTTGCTGTTTATAGTGAATGTATTATCAGTATTTAGTGTCTTAGTATAGTGTAGTTGTGATGCTTTTATTCTGCAGTGGGTGTAATTGTATATATTGGAGACAGGTGGAGGAGGGAGCAGAGCACCAGTAGGCATCTGTTTATTATTATTATTATTATTATCAATATTATTAGTAGCCTAATAATACATTTAGTATTACCAGTTATAGAAAAACATTACAAAATGAACATAATACAATACTATTCTTATTTTAACATGGAGCAACTGTCTTATCATTCTGATAATACCCAGTGTATATTATGTATTTAGACACATTTCCAATAGCAATAAAGCACAAACGTGATTAATGTCAGACTGTGTAACCTGATATCTTCAGGTTAAATGTTTATTAAAGTATATTTTAGTGTGTTATTCAGTTCACAGCTGATGAACATGCAGCTCACCTGACGTTACCTGAGAACAGCTCCATGAGTCTAATCAGAGAACCACCAGTCTGACACTAAGCTGCACATTTCATTAATACAATGTCTACTAACAGAGTGGGGTTTTAATTTAGTATTATTAATATTGGAGATGTTATGCCGTGTTATGATTGCACCTCACGGCAAAGTACGGTTTGGAAACGATATCATTTTCTTTTTGGTTCATCAATGGTGATAAATAATCTGAAGTCTATAGTTTATGAACATTAAGAGTCATTCATATTTTTATTTTAGTAGCATTTCCTTGATATGATTGGTCTAATTTGCAATTATTTGAGTAATCTTTCATTATTTTTCATGGCGAACTCTTTTGCGTTCTTTTCGCTGTGTTTTTAAGCATGTCAGACACAATGTAACATCCACTATGTCAAATAAAGTACGTGCTTATACACTATTTGA
>NW_011345912.1:0-2910 GCF_000735185.1 Notothenia coriiceps | reverse complement strand
TCAACCAGAAGGTTGTGGGTTCGATCCCAGCCCATGCAGTCAACATGTCGATGTATCCTTGGGCAAGATACTTAACCCTGAGTTGCTCCCGATGGCATGGCCAATGGTGTGTGAATGTGTGTGAATGTTAGGTCCTAGAGTAAGGTACACTGCTCTGTATGAATGGGTGTGAATGGGTGAATGACATGTAGTATGTAAAGCGCTTTGAGGGGTCTTAAAGACTGGATAAAGCGCTATATAAGTACAGTCCATTTACCATTTACCAAGAGACAATTATTTGCCCTGGACTTCTGCTTTCAAACTTAGTTAGTTATTACCCAATCCAATAATAACCCAATTCAGAGGCAATAATGTAATATAGTACATTATTTTATATATATGTATTATATATTTATATAGTTACAACCGGCCCTTTGAGTGCAACCATAATGCCAATGTGACCCGCGATGAAATTTAGTTTGACACCCCTGCGGCTTATACAGTTGTTTGCGAGCATTTACAGCATATACTGAGCCATGGCTACAACTAATGATTATTTTCACTATTCATGAACGTGACAAATATGTTCTGGTTGTGTCTCTGACAAATCGACATCACAGTTTTCATAGCCGAAGTTGACTGCAGTCCTTCTACTGTTGCATTTAAATATTCCATTGACAAAAATGTGTCTGCTGGGTTTAAGAAGTTAATCGTTGAGCATTGTTTGAGTTGGCTGTTAACCTGAGCATCAACATGTGTTCTTTCCTCCTATCATGCAGGTTGTGTTGTTTCTGACGATGGCACAGCTGATGACTCAGACTGACCAAACCGTCATGGAATATAGAATACTAGGCAAAAACTAAAGTCACCGTTACAGATGGGACTGCTTTGTACTTTGCACAAAAGTCTAGTGTTTGAATGCTCATCCAATTATTGTGGATGGTGATTGTGAAGGATTTGTCCTGAGCTGCAGAAGCATGAGCTCTCCTCTGCTACACCACTTATCACAGCTTTACTCCACTACGTGTGACATAAAAGTAATGCATTTGTTGTGTAATGAGGTCGGATATTTCTGAAACCAATAAGATGACTTTAGCTCAGGACAGAACCCTTGTTGCCTGTGCCTGAATTCTTTTCAAACACTCCGGTATAGCTTTGTTGAACGAATGATGATAAATGACATAATGGATCCGATAAGAAAGCAACATTTTGTTGTTTCCACGGTTCATGATTGTTGGTGTTTAAGCCCTTTTGACTGCTGCTGTTTTTAATTGCCATGATTAATTTCTAAAGAGAAAATCAACTGAACCTTATGTTAGCTTGAACAGTGCTGTTGATCACACTTGCACTTTATTATCTGAATACTAATATTTGTTTGACACACATTTCTCTTCTTGTTCTGCACGCTGTTCTCTAAAATCTGAGTGTCTCAATAAATATTTTCACATCATTTTTTGTCTTGCTCATTAAATCCAATATTTAAAGAAACATTTAAATTGTAACTCCTCCATGGCAAGACATTTGCTCATGATTGATGAGTGTGATGACGACAGAAATCACCTAAAAGTATTGGTTGAACATGATTTATATAATATGAGCTTTACAAGTCTGTTTACCTTAGTTTGAAAAAAACAAATAACAACAGACTTGCCTTAAAGGTGACCTATCATGCAAAATGCACTTTTGTACGTCTTTTCTACATGAATATGTGTCCCCGGTGTTCCAGGGAACTCACCAAGTGTCAGAAAACACAACCCTCTCTCTTTTCCTCCATACCCAAATATCTTAAAAAGGGGCTGCAGCGGATCTGATACAGACTGATCCAGATTTGAACACTTTTATGATGTCACAGAAGTGGCCCTACGGCTATTGGGCCAACTCCATCAATCATGAGGAGACAGCTACGGACATTGCCGTTGGAAAGCGCTGGAGACGCTGTAGTACATATGCCAGGCCTGTAGATGGTGCTGTTCTCACAGAATCAGCCCATGATGCAAAGACAGTGTTAAATTGAGCGAAATGAGGAATGGCTAAAATGCATGATCTGTTTGGTATTTTGAAAAACAAAAAGTATAAATATGCCTTATATAGGTATGGTCCTACACTATGTTCTTCAAATATAGCATGACAGGTCCACTTTAAACATCAGAATCAGAATCAAGTTTATTGCCAGGTACGTTTAGACATACAAGGAATTTGCTTTGGTGTCTGGTGGTGCGAACATAATCTAAGATACATACTCGTCTTTACAGTAAAGAATACATTGAAGTTAGTCTATTTTATTAAATGTTCATGTTATACTAAGTCTGTTGCGAAACATTGTTAAACGCCTGCTGTAGATATCCAGAGTCAGTGGGACGGAAAGAAAGAAATACATTTAATATCACTGTTTTGGTGGGACTCGTAACCTAAATTGACCTTTTTATTTTGCAAGTGAAGCCTTTTAATTTAAATGATCTTATTTAAGATTAATAGATTTGTTTTGTTTTGCACTAAAAAGAAAACATGCATCCTATCATTTAAAAAAGCTTTATTGGCATGGCCATAATGACGTACAGTATTGCCAAAGCTTTTTCCAATTACGACATCTATACATATACATACATTTTGAACATGAACTACAAAATGTATTAAAAAAAACAGAACAAAAGAAAAAGTTAAGGTGAGTTTTTGATTATTGTGCAGGATAATTATGAGAATCAATAAGACAATACTAATAAACCATGAACGGTGTATTTTTTCTTATTACAACAATATAACAATCCTATCTCAAATATGTATGTTTATTCAACTGATCAACGTTTTACCTTATTGTTGTGATTAAGAGTTACTTATATAATAGTATTTTTAATTTTATTATCCTGTTTGTTGTGTTATCACAACATAAGCCACTGTTCATTTAGCTCTGTAAAGTGCCTCCATAAACATGAA
>NW_011345911.1:0-2606 GCF_000735185.1 Notothenia coriiceps | reverse complement strand
CGGTAAAATATGCGTGTAGAAAACGGCTTATGCCACAATATGATAGCAACAAGTAGTCAAGATAGTCTGATTAGCTTCGGTTGCTATGCTAACATCACCTGTAGAATGCCAGAGAAACTTTCATAACAGCGTTGTGATGCCAAACAGCTTTCAGACTAAAACACATTCACTGATGGGGATGGGGGATATTTATCAGCTGCTTGTGTGACAGTCAGACAATGAAAACTTTACAGCGGCCGCGAGTTAACGGGAGAATAAACTCCGGTGCACGAGCAGCACTGCAGCGGGCAGTAATGCAGCTGAACCACATTAATAAACAATGCACCACGGCTCTCTGGAGAAAGGGACAAAGCTGGAGAAGTAGTTCTTTAATTGAATCTGGCTTCGTATAATTAAAAACTACCCGACGCAGTCCTCTATTGATGTTGTTGTGAGCGGTGTTGCGGAGAAAATCAGCGACGTAAAACGCCGTGTGGGTCATAAGAAGGCACGCAAACAGTTACGTCATGACGCAAACGATGACGCAATGATGCAATAATTCACCTTTGAACCTAATTCACCTTTGAACCTGCACCTGTAACAATGAGTGGACCAAAGAAAAGAAAAGTAAACATTGAGTGCCGAGTGTATAATGAGGAGTGGACAGCTAAATATTTTTTTACCAATCTGCTACTGGCCCGGCCCGCCTGTCAAATTTAAAACTCATAGTGGCCCCCGAGCCAAAAAGTTTGCCCACCCCTGTGATATAACCTACCTACCTTTATATTGATTTTATAGGTCTTAATCTATTTATTTGTATTTCTGTTGTTCCTATATGTTCACTTTGTTTTATGGGGTTATATATATTATTTTATATTGTTGTATCGACTCAGTTGTCTTGTGTCTTATCTGTCAGAGAGAAACCATTATTTATTTTATTTGTATTATCATGCATTTGACCTCCTTGTGTCTCTTAACCTGATCACATGTTATATTTTGCTGCATGTACCTTTTAAAGTTCTTAACAAATAATCTGAGAGGAATTTCATTTTTAACTTGTGATGTGTTGTTTTGTAAATCACTTTGAGCGGCATGAGTTGTATGAAAAGTGCTATATATATATAAATAAAGCTTTATGATTATTATAATGTGATATGATTGATATGCTGTGCTCACCATATGGTGTTGATGGCTCTCTGGTTGTCTCCAGCGTGGATGAACGCGTACGCTTTGATCCAAACGGACAGCCACTCCAGGTTGGGGATGCTCTGAATCACATCCATCGTCATGGAGGCCACCTCGGCTCCTTTCACCGAGAGGGAGAGGAGCCCTGCAGGAGGAGAGAGAGAAAGGTCTTTAATGAGACTCTAACAAGTGCATTAGAGCAAGGCCTAAAAACCTTTCTTTAAAAAAAAGCCTTTGATTAAACTTGTGTTTCTTTCCATTACGCCTCCTGTAGTAATTTGGGATGACTTTTAGCAATGAAAGGTGCTTTACGAATACATTTGATTATTATTATTACATTAGAGCAAGGGATTCACTGTCCAAGCAGAGAGTGAACGTGTGTGTGCACGTATAACAAAAGCTTTCAAATGTGAAGAGCGAAGGTGGCCACAGTAGCTATTTCTAGCTGTTTCTGTGAGAGTTCATACCGATGATGGCGTCCAGCGCGAGGGGGCACTGTCTGAGCACCTCTTTGTAGCTCGTCACCGCAGAACGCTCCTGACCTGCTTTCCTGTACAGGTTAGCTAGCATCATGTTGATCTGAGGGAAGACAGAACAATAACATCCATTAAACACAAGTCTATAGATAAGATAAACGTCTCTGCAGACCTAATGCAAAATGTTAAGTAGTAGAAGTTTCCCCTTGTGATCAGGACAGTATTTCAGATCAGTTCAGAAAATGAAACATGGAGTTTTGCCCCTAAAAACAGTATTTCTGAAGTAAAACCATCTGCAGAGTCTTTCTACTTTTACAGTTAAACTCCAGCTGTGTATTTACTTGTGAGATAAGTTAAGATGTACTTTATTGATCCTAAATTGGGATTTGTTTCCGTTGCAGCAGCATTACAAAACAAGGCATAACTAGAAATTAAAAGAGTAGAAATAAACAATTCTAAAATAGAAGCATCTCAAAATAGAAATATAAAAAAATGTGTAAACTATCTGGCAAATAAAACACTATTTAAGGGCCAATTTTCCAAAACAGTAACACAATATAAAGCCGGATATTATTTACATTAAGTGTGCGAGGAATGGAATATTAATATAAATATAAATGTATAGTTTGAATTGGACATTCAAATAGGGCTGTCACAATATCAGATTTCCACCTCCCAATTATAGTGGCCAAGAAGAGATCCTGATAACGATACTATCTCAATAATACTAATAATAATAATAACATTTCAATTCTAAAATAAATATTGCTATGAGTTAGAAATCAATTTTGAACTCTGATATTATTAAGAGTTTTGTATCTTCTATTATAGGGAGGAGGAATGAGTCTGTTACAAGATATGGTGGCTGTATTATAAAAGAATGCACAGACAGCATGAAAAATATGTTTAGCTTACATGTCTCACATTTCTTTTCCTCACAGACGGCAAAAAAAGTCAAACATTATA
>NW_011345910.1:0-4219 GCF_000735185.1 Notothenia coriiceps | reverse complement strand
GGGGCTGAGGGTTCGTGAGTTATGGGGGGGTGGGGTACCTTGACTGCTGTCAGTGGGTGAAATGGACGAGGGCTCCCTCTAGCACTGCGTTGTTGTAACAACAGGACCTAAAAAGATCCTTGTAGTGCAATTACCTTTTTCTATCCGAATAAAAAAATGCAACATGCAGGTTGATTTATAGCAGTGCATGAACCTGTATGTACTGTAAGACATGCATTCAAGCACACAGTTGAACTCTCAAACAGAAACAGCACGCTTAGAGAATCGCCCTAGGCTGATTGGGGCATCCTGTTTCTGAAGCAGCCGTGGGAGGTATCCGAGGCCTCCCTGGTTCGATATCTTGACAGCCCCAGAGTGTGTGTGAGCATTGAGAGCGCCTGCATTTCATTAAACACATCCCACGTCTGTCAATCTCGCCCTCCAAATGGAATAATTCATTGTTCCTTGATTTTGTTTGTTCGGAGTCTTCGCAGGCACGAGTCTTTTCCGTCTTTCGCCGTTGAGACTGTGATCTGATTGAGGGAACTGATAATTGATTTCACCAGGCAACAAGGCAGCGGGCCACTCGGTGCTCAGACTGAGAGATTGGAGGGGACTTTACCTGAGTGGGTCCATTTTCTACATAATCCTCCACAATCATCCTCCAGTCATCACCATGCTACTGGAGAGCCTGTGTGACACATTGAAGATTACTGTGCAATGCTCTCATTAGATGTTAACACTCAGTGACCTGTCAAGTGCTCTTGAACAAAGCTTCAGCAGCCTGTGGAGGCACTAATGAGAGAACAGCACATACGTGGAGTGAAGAGAAAGTCAATCCCAGGCTGCGGTGAAACACACCTGCACTTTAGTAAAAGGATAAGCCACTTTTAACATGTCGGTGCCGTTTGACACAAAACACTTGAAGAATAAAGACTTGGTAACAGCCTGACAGCACAAGTCAAAGCAGCACTTGTTGCTTTTCACACTATAATTACACACGTTAAAATCCAATGCATACTTTAAGGGTTTACTCAGTCTGCATGAAAGAGCACACATCATCTAAGGAATTCAATTTGAAGAACATCACAAAATGTCGTCCATCCTTGAATCATTTTTTACTTTTTGCATTTTATGACAGAGGTGTCTATCCCAGCATTTATAGCAGAGGCAATTTAGAGTATGTCGTTTAATTAGTGAACTTAAAACAGGAAAATGGAGCATAGAGACAGAGATAACCTTTTAAATAATACTTTTGTATGGTAATGTTGAGTGGACTTCAGTTCAAAGTATCAACACATAGACAGAAACTGATTACAGCATACATGCATACACTTTTCCATTGTTCATCCATACACTGTGCAAACTTTCACAAGGACAGACCACAGCTGCAATCTTTGTGAAGGACGAAAAATCTTACAGGGGAATGTGTTTTTTTTTTTTACAAGAATAGTCTTTTTTATTCTCACAAGGAAGAATGTGTTACTTCCCGTACCAATTAAACAAGGCTTATTAAATAGATCAAATATCACCCACAACAATATAGGGCTGCTCGATTATGGCAAAAATCATAATCTTGATTATTTTGGTCAATAATTGATATCACGATTATTAAAAACGATTATCCATTTACTTTGAAAACATCCATTTATTGAAAAATAAATGTGAACAGTATGTTTTTAACAGTTGATTACCCTGAAATTTAAGTATAATTCAACTGAAAAACCAGTAAAAAAAAAAAAAAAAAAATCGTTTTATTTCGATTATGTTGTTTTCATAATCGTTGCAAGCCAAAATCGTAATTGCGATTAAAATACGATTAATTGAGCAGCCCTACAACAATATATTTAATTTATTGGGTTAGCCCACACATTCCTGATCCTCTAAGCTATGACTTGGTTCAAACTGAATTTAGGCAAAACTGAATAACTATATCACAAACTTCCTCATGTTATATAAAAGAGAGGTGACTGTGACACATTGTGGTTTGACATCCAACACAGCCCACAACCTTTCAAAGATGTAAGGTCTACTGGTTATTCACTGGTTATTCAATTTGATGCCGTTTTATTTTATTTATGTATCAAACAGAGCAATGAGTAATGGATCAACAGTGCATGAATGCAGTCCACAAATGTCACTGAGTGCATGCCTCCTTCGTTTCCCTGTGACCTGTTAGAGTGTTGCGTCTCTGAGCTATTTGTGGCGGTGCTTCTTCCATCAGCGGCGACCAAGGTTTTCTGTTGAAGGGACGAGACAAGATATACAGACCGGGCAGACACGGCCATATTTCAGATGTGAGAGGGAGACGTGTGTGCTCTCACACTCCAATACACACACATCAAGCCCCACACGGACATGTGTATCAGCACACACACACACAGAGGATGGAGGAAGGTGATGGAGAAGTGGCAGGCTTAGGGGACAGAGTGAGGTGCGGCCAGGGGTTGTGTGACAAGGGGACAGGGACACACTGTCTGCTGTGTGTGTAAGACGTAGTGATGTTTCGGTGTGTGTGTGTGTGTGTGTGTCTGTGTGTGTGTGTGCTTGGTGGTGACACAGACACAGCGAGGTGTGGCAGACAGCCACCAGCTGCCTGTGAATAATGTGTACTAAGAGAGGAAAGCCTGGAGAAAACTGTTAAAATATGTACGCAGTGTTTCTACATTTGAAAAACATTATTGTATTGTAGGCTTAACTAAAATGCCTCTTATACAATCTATTTACTTTTAAGAACCTATAGTAATAATAGATGCATACATTTTGAATGCATCCTTTTTTGCTTCAGGTACCTTTTTGAAAACATTATTCAACCTGTAGCAGATTCAATTCACTGGACATGATGCAACGTAATTGTACATTTTTTGTGTAAAGACCAATCCATGAACCCTCCGTACACTTTGAAGTTGAATTGGTTTAGGAACAAACACAGGTCATGGTATAAGTGAGCCCTGTGGTGTCTGGTTTTTCAAGAAGAGAGAAGTCTGAAACCGGTGAGACTGAGACCTAAAGTCTCTGAACATGAGAAGGAAGAGCCTTAGAGAGAGGTGACAAAAAAGCCAAGGCATCTCAGACTGATCTTCAGAGTTGCTCTGTTGAGCTGGAGGAAGCACTCACTCTCTGTCTGGCCTTGAGGGTAGAGCGGTAAAAGGGATATCATCCCTGAGTAGAAGTACAATCAAGAAGACCTGTGGCTGTGAGGAATGCTAGGGACGCCTGTGGAAAGCACGCTACTAAAAACATTAACAATGGGTCTGTTTCATTCAAGAGACACAGGAAGCGATGGCAGTGTGAGAGCACGTAAACTGAAGAAGCTAAAAGGAGATCAGACAATTCATTCTATATGAACACCTCGGTCATGCACTAACATGTCAAAATGTAACTGTGAAGGAGGTCTTACACAGTCAAAACTGTGCCAGAGCTGAGAGGTATGAGCTGTGGTCATCTTGTAGGCGTGTTCCACTTTACTGCAACTGAGAAATATATTTTTACACTCAGAATCCAATACTGATACTGTTATATTGGAACAAATTCCAATACAAATGTAACTGATGAGATATCTGATGCCTCTTGGTCAGACAGTTATGTCAGATTAAAATGGTCCAATAGCGGTATAATCCCCATTATAAAACGGACAAGTCAAATCAAGCAATCTGATTGGTTCTTAGCCGTGATATACTGAGCGTATACCACGGGTAGAATTGTAAATTACTTTTCACAACAAGTCAGTATCCCTCCGCGTCTGAGAAAAACAGTATACCGTTGCAGTTTGCTTTTCATACTGGAACAAGAAAGCAGCGGAGAAGTAACGGGGCAGAAGCCCTCCTTTTTGACGCAGCGGTCCAGACATAGACATCAAACGGCAAAACATATTCAGTGTGCAGTTCCTTTGGCATTAGGGCAGGGATATCTAGATACTTTTGAAGGTTTAACATAATAAATTGTGCTACTTTTAAAGCAAGCAACGATGTTTTCAAATCTGTAATCAAAGAGGTCCGCAAAAACGCTATCGACCAATCAGATTGCTTGATTTGACTTGTCAGTTTTATAAATATATTTAAATTTCTTCCGTTACGAAACAAACTTACAAAGCATAAAATGGAAACATTTAAGATTAACTTCGACCTCCGGGGGGGTCTTACTATAGCAGTGGCGGGTGGTGGAAAATATTTTTGGTGGGGCTGTTGATATAGTGAGTAAACATTTTTTTTTTGGGAGAAATGACCCCTTAAATTGGGAC
>NW_011345909.1:0-4967 GCF_000735185.1 Notothenia coriiceps | reverse complement strand
ACACACACACACACACACACACACACCCTCTGTCTCTTTTCTGCAATATACTAAAATCCAATGGAAAAATCATGCTGCTTTTTCCGGATTGGCCTACAAAGTTTGCCATCGCATCACTACTCAATTCTCCTAATAATTCCGTTTTAATGAATGCGTTTTGGTCGAGATGGGAAGTCTAAAGTCCGGCTCTATTTTTTTTCACTTGCGCATAAACAAATATGTTATTCTTTTCTATCAAGATGTCCACCTTAGTTGTGTGTCTTTCAGGAGCACAAAGGAGTATTCATGATGGGGAAGAGTTGCCTTAGGGGAAACAGAAGTCTGAGGCTACACCCTGTATCACACACACACACACACACACACACACACACACACACACACACACACACACACACACACACACACACACACACACACACACACACCTCAACTTGTCTTGGCAGAGACAAAACGGCAGCGAAAGAAAGGGACAAAGGGAATGAGATGCAAAGCCTGGAGCCTTTTTTTCCAACTACCATAACCAATGACATGACATCAGCATAAAATTATTGAAAATCTATTGAAAACGCAATATGGACTACTGCAAAAATAAAATCTCAGGAAGCTCAATATTATATTTGGTAAAGGCTACATTTGGGTTGAAACACTATTTTGAATAAATAGTGGCGCTGCAGCGATATCCTTGTCTACAGACTGAACAGAACATATTTGTTTGTTACAAATCCTCTTTAAAATAAATAAATACATGTTTCAATGATGATGTGAAAATTATATTTTTTCCACATCATGCAGCCCTAATTTCTGTCTTTCAGTGGTAATCCCTACTTCCCTTTGTATTGAAATATTCCGTTTGTTGCACTCCACCTGCTTTTTGGCAAATAACATACCATCACAGATTGGTGTATAAACATCACACCTAAAGTGGTGTTAATGTCATGCTCAGCACCACGTCTGCTGAAAGGTAGCCGTTAAAAATGCATTGCATCTCATTCAGCATGCACTTCATGTCTGCTTAGAGCCGTGTTTTGAAATGCTGCTCCAGATGTGAGTCTGAGCGCCCCGCTGAGAGAGATGAATGGCTGGGGGGGGCTGCAGGCTACCTACAGGTTCACATCCTAAATGAGCAGAAGAGTCTGCTGAGAGCCAGATATGATTGATAGCGCCGCGACAGAACTGGAAGAGGGGTAAACGCAGCGAGGGCTTTTGATAAAGACGATGGGGCGGAGGGCTTTGGCACGAAGCAAAGAGAAGGAATCTGGCATTGGACTTGCCCGAGATCAATGCCAGCAAGCCTTCCTCTTGTTACAGCCCGGCTTCTTTGGTCTGTTAGTTAAATCTAAGCTGGATGTTTCTTCCTGTTGCGTGCCCAGCTATATTCCACGTAACACACTTTTCCCTCCAAGGGAAACAAATAGCAGAAGGTGGAATTCCTGGAAAAAGACTCGGATGTTGTTGCTAGTCGAAGGGAAGACATAGGAGATATTTATACATGTATTGCTCTTACTCCGTCACACTTAATATGTTGGATTTTTTTTAATCCGCTTTTAATAGTCCACTGCAAGTGAGTCAAGCCTTTTGACACTAAATCGAAGAAAGAACAGAAATGACATCGAGGAGAGAATTACAACAGAAGCTCTGCTAAATCGTCTCCATTCAGGAGGCAGCAGCTATACAGGCCACTTCAGGATTTGCAGCCAAAGGCAGTCCCCACGAAATAATGAAGTGAGGCTGGATGGATGCCAGGAGGGGGGCTGCTTATATCAGCCTGCATAATGTGTTGGACCAGGGTCTCTGTCATGTCATATAGGGAAGTATTGACGGGCTAATTCTAAACAATCCAGCAGTATCACCTCTAATCGTTCTACTGCAGGATTATTGGAAATAAGTACTCAGTTCAGTAACAGTTTGCATTGACTTAAGCAATGTTGCTCACAATCATCTTAAAAATAATGTGAAATGTAATACACTTTTGTTCTTAATTTTAAAAAAGTGTTTTTGTTTTGTTTATGACTTTTTTCACAGAATTCTGACTTTAACCTCCGAATTTTGAGTATTTTTTCTCATGTGGACCTAATACTCTGCCGTACAGAAATACTCTGAAAAATGATTTTATATACAAACATCAATTTAAAAACAGCCCATTTAACCATAGGCAATTGTTTATCTCTCAGTGTAACCCCTTTGGCTGATGGTAAGGGCGTCAACAAAATAAAAACACTTGCCAAAATGTATAAATACCTATAATATTATTATACTATATAATTTATCACAAAGACACACAGTCATATAAACATCCCAGGCTGTGTGAGAGGAATAACTTATGGCGCCAAAATGCCCACTTTTACTTTTTACCAATTACTCAAGCTGATACTCACGCGACTTAAACATTAGTAAACACCAGCTAAACGAATGTTATCTTACCTGTGTTGGTTACCTCGTCCTCGGCTCCACACTTGCTTTGTGTTAAAAAAATCCAAAAGGTGCTTTGATGAAAAATCGAAAAAGTCCCGCTGAATAAACACCACCGTGTCCTCTGTGGCAGCGAGTTGTTCTAATTTTAGCTGCTAGCAAACACGCGAACCACACTGGCGGTTTAAACGCCACTTATGTAATTACTAGTTAATGAGCGAGTTGTCTAAATACTTATCATTACTCTCACAACACGCGCGCGAAGCATCCCCGCGCTTCCCTGGTCGTTTTTCTCTTGCTCTGTGCTGTGGAATTAAAAAGGTGTGTTAATGGTGTCTCGGTGCACTGGTAGTCCACTCAGGGCGGGAACCCGGGCTGCAGGTTCCGAGCAGCTCGTCGCTACGGACGGGTCGACAGTTAGATAAATGTGCGGCGGAGAAAACAACATCAGCGCCGCAGCTCCATCCCTCCCAGGCAACTACTGAGGAGGCGTTCAAGGACTGCTCGGAATTTACCCTACTCTACGAGTCCTACATTGTTGATAAACTCTGTGATTTATTGTAGCAGCTGTTAACCATTTCATTTAGTTAAGGGCAGCAGCCACTACTGTAAACTACCTAATTATATTTACTCAAGAACTGTACTAAAGTACAATTTTGAGGGATTATGTAATACCTCAAAATTGTATAGTATAATCAACATTTACATAAGACTTTAGTTCCACATGGATTAAATTCACAAGCTACCCTGCAGTATACAAAGTCATTCAAACTAGCTGCACCTTTACCAGCTTTGAGAACACTTTCAAGATCAATCATTATAAAACATATCATATATATTATTCTGAAATGGAACAACCTCCATAATGGGTACTTTAAGTAATTCTTCCACTTAATATTTTCATTATTGATTATGCTGGCAACCAACAATGCATTAACTCTATTTACCCTTTTTTTATTTTCTGACTTTATATTTCAAGCAAGTATCTGGTCTTCAGCAAGAGCTTTATGTATACCAATAAAGTGTATACATTGAAATAAACAATTTTTTTGTTCTAATATTTATACACACATTTTATTTGATCTTATTTGTTTTTATTCTAAAATGTAGCAAAACCCAAGTCTTCTAAATCTTATTCTGATTAATTTAATATCAATATACATAACCAATATAGGTAACACGCCTCACAAACTTTGAACAGGGATTTTTTTTGTATTTTTGATTAAAAAGGCTCTTAACATAAAGCAACCACCATAAATATGAATCAAACATAATGCATTCAGTCTCCTCAATGTCACATGATATTATTATTGTTTACCTGGAATTCTT
Organism: Notothenia coriiceps; assembly: GCF_000735185.1. Classification (NCBI taxonomy): domain Eukaryota; kingdom Metazoa; phylum Chordata; class Actinopteri; order Perciformes; family Nototheniidae; genus Notothenia; species Notothenia coriiceps. The sequence goes on along the minus strand of NW_011345909.1, from coordinate 1,229 downwards.
CATTATCATAATTCTGACAGCACTTTAAGGCAATCTAACACTTTTTTTAGATGGATTGTGTTGAAGGGAAGGTTGTGTGTTGGAGATCTGCTCTGCAGGGATGTGACCGACAAAGAGAGGGGAGGGAGGGAGCAAAGCCCCTCTCATCTGTCATGGATTTCCCCTTTGATTCAGCAGCAGCCACTGAATCTTATTTTCCAGCATTTGTCCCCCTGGGCGCTTTGTTCTGCATTCAGCTGCGGAATGTGCTGGAGAACACAGTTAATTCTTCAAATCTCTGATTTTGTTTTCTCTCCTTTTACCTTTGTTTTCCAAAAGCTAAAACTACCACTGAAAGATTCTGGTTTGAACCAAGATGGCAAAAAGCAGGGGTGTCAATTCAGCCGGACATACTAATATCTGTTCATGTGATATAACATAAAGCTCATATGATCAGTAGAGGAAACAACCCTATGAAGTGTTTCCATTTAACGCAAATTTTCGATTTCTATCGCTTTTTTAATAAAGACGAGAAAACATCAGTGTACAACCTAGGGGAGGTATCAGTATTGGTTGGGTTATTATTGGGGGTTTGTGAAATACTATTACCTTTTCTGTATGAAAAGTGCTATATTAATAAAGTTTGATTTAAATGGAATTTGGGCTCAAATTAAAAAGGCACTATATATATATACAGGACTGTCTCAGAAAATTAGAATATTGTGATAAAGTTCTTTATTTTCTGTAATGCAATTAAAAAAACAAAAATGTCATACATTCTGGATTCATTACAAATCAACTGAAATATTGCAAGCCTTTTATTATTTTAATATTGCTGATTATGGCATACAGCTTAAGAAAACTCAAATATCCTATCTCTAAATATTAGAATATCATGAAAAAGTATACTAGTAGGGTGTTCAACGAATCACTTGAATCGTCTAATTAACTCGAAACACCTGCAAGGGTTTCCTGAGCCTTGAAAAACACTCAGCTTGGTTCAGTAAACTAAATCACAAGTATGGGGAAGACTGCTGATCTGACTGCTGTCCAGAGGACCGTCATTGACACCCTCCATCAGGAGGGTAAGACACAAAAAGAAATTTCTCAAAGAGCAAGCTGTTCACAGAGTGCAGTTTCAAAGCACATCCACAAAAAGTCTGTTGGAAGGGGGAAATGTGGCAGGAAATGCTGCACAACCAAGAGAGATGACCGCAGCCTTAACAGCATTGTGAAGAAGAGTCGCTTCC
>NW_011345908.1:749-2807 GCF_000735185.1 Notothenia coriiceps | reverse complement strand
ATAAAGGAACTACAGCACGGTCACATGACTTCATGTCACCACCGCTAAGCTAAAGGTGGCTAATGTTGGGCTATAAAGGAACTACAGCACGGTCACATGACTTCACGTCACCACCGCTAAGCTAAAGGAGGCTAATGTTGGGCTATAAAGGAACTACAGCACGGTCACATGACTTCACGTCACCACCGCTAAGCTAAAGGAGGCTAATGTTGGGCTATTAAGGAACTACAGCACGGTCACATGACTTCACGTCACCACCGCTAAGCTAAAGGCGGCTAATGTTGGGCGTGGTGACATTTAGTCGTCTCATTTAGACAATTGTTTTTAAATTCACCAATGGGGTATTTACTGACGTATTTGATGTCGTAGAACCAAACGTTTATTGCTCTTCTGTGTCAAACACACTGACCTGTGATTGGCTGGTGGCGTTTGTGGTTATCTGCGGGCTGAGAGCCGGAGTGGCACACGGAGACGGCTGAGTGACGATCACCTGCAGAGCCGAGTCCATCGAACCTCCTACTGACGGAGGAGACTCTGATATCACACAGACCTGAGGAGGAGGAGGAGGAGGAGGAGGAGGAGGAAGAGGAGGAGGAGGGAGAAGAAGGATTGAGAGAGGAGGTTAAGAATCATCATTATTATTATTGTTATTATGGTACTCGCCAGTATATAGTAAGTAATTCAGAATAACTTTATCAGCTGCAACATTAAAGTAATAAACCCAAAAAAAGGATCGATAAATAAAATACAATCCTTTTGTATTCATTATTATGCATAGAGAGTTCTTTTACTTTTGGTACTTGTATATAGTATACTTTTGGGTTATACTTTCCTTTACGTAAAGTTCTCAGTACTACATCATCAAAAATCACAGTGAAATACAAATGCTGTTTCAGCGATAGCTTCATGTAGATGGCTGTTCATTTCTGGTCGATTATCAAAATGCTTAAATTTCAATGTCGAATACCATCCTTAACGCGGCATGAATTCAATCATGTATTAAGATGTTAGAAATATTGTTTAACTGCATCTCTCACCTCTCTTAGATCGAACATGGCGGCGGCGTCGTGTTGTATCAGCAGCTCTGTTTTGATTGGCTGTGGGTTGGGCGAGGCCTGCAGTGATTGGATGGTGAAGGTGGAGTAGAGGCCGGACTTCATGTAGTCGTTACGGGAACTTTTCTGAGAGCCGCCGGGTGACGAGCGCTGGGGATCAATACAGAAATCAGTCAGACACTAAATACATTTATAATAATAATAATAATACACTTTATTTATAGAGCACCTTTCATGCTTGACGCAGACCAAAGTGCTTTACAGAGTATGACAAAAGGTCACAATCAAATTAAAATATGTAAAAACAAGAAAACATTCAAACATGAACAGTGATACTACAGAAATTATAAGCCAAATTAAAAAGATGGTTCTTTAATTTACTTTTTTAAATTCCAACTGAGGTTGCCGTTCTAAGATCAAATGGGAGGCTGCTCCAAAGTTTGGGGCGATATAAAAACAGAAAGCAGCCTCTCCAGTTTTCTTGTAATGCACTGTAGGTACTTTTAAAAGTGAAACATTAAGCGCTTTCACACCAGAGTACTTTTCCCGTTTAGTTCCGATAGTTCCTGGGATTTTGCGTTCACACCAAAAAGAGAACTTAGTTCATGAGACCTTTTACCCCCTTTTTAGTGCCTGCTAGCCTGGGGAGAAAAAAGTTCAAATTACTGACACTGCATGAGCCAAATATGGCGGAGAGGGCTGCGTGAGATATAAAAGTTCCAATTTCTGATTGTCTGTTGTTGTGTATGTAGAACCATCGGGTTCCTTCTTGTATATTGTCTGTATAGGGTTGTGTTGTGACACGCCCATCTTGTGTTTTGCTAGTCTTAGTAATCAGCGCAATTACTGTACGGAATTGGAATTTGTAAAAAGTAAATTAAGGACCTATCTTTTTAATTTGGCTTATAATTTCTTGTAGTGTCACTGTTGTGTTGTTTTTCCTTTGTTTTTACATATTCATGTTGATCCTTTTGTCATACTCTGTAAAGCGCTGGTTCTGGCT
>NW_011345908.1:0-541 GCF_000735185.1 Notothenia coriiceps | reverse complement strand
CGGACCTGCCAGTAAACCAAGCAGAGAAGAAGATAGTGACTGTCAGCGGCTTCATTTGCGTAATCTTCCCTCAGGGACTTATTCCGGTGTGAACGCGATCGGCTCTGTAGTTCCATGAGGGTACTAAGTGATGGGAACTAAGTACGGCAAAGTACTCGGTGTGAAAGCGGCTATTGGAGGATCTAATGCCCCTTTCACACCAACGCGGTTCCCGTTCTAGCTCCGTGCTAGAGCTCTTCTGGTTCGGAACCGTTTTTTCTTTTCAGCCCCCGTTTTGTTCACACCGCCCAGAGCCCGAGTGGTGCTGCGTCATTGCGTCATCGTTTGCGTCATGACGTAATCGTTTACATGCCTGCTTCATAAAGCCAAACTGCGCGGAAACCCCTCACATCGACAACAACAACAATGGCAGATTGTATTGAAGCGCTACTTGTTGTGGTTTTGCTCTGTCGAAACGAAATGGAACAAATGGGACGACTTTACTACCAACTTTACAATCGTTACATGCTACATTCAAGACTTCTTTACAATCATCATCATC
>NW_011345907.1:0-2320 GCF_000735185.1 Notothenia coriiceps | reverse complement strand
CAACATAAGTAACCGGATCAGAGTAACATTAAGTACAGTCCGCGGCATATCACATCATAATGTATCATATATTTCCTTATCTGAGTCAGCTGAGCCGTATCTGGCCGTGCAACACTCACTGTATGCAGAAGTATTATTTTAAGCAACACATTAAGTTGAGGAAACACTCGAGTCAAATGTAATTAAAGTCAGATCGTGTCTTAGACGGGGCAGTGATATCATAAACCTGTTAATGTACGCATTCAAACACTTTTTCTGTTACCAGCTGTATTCACCTTGCAGGTGCAGCTATGTGGCTTTGATCCTGGATAAAGTGTTTAAGTCATGGATGTTTAAAGTTTAACGTCTTCATATTTGTCTAATTATATAGTTGACTTTTCATTCAGGAAGTATGACGCTGCGTTGTCAGTATGCTTCTCCATGTCTGTGATTGGTCGAATGCTCCAAATACCACCCCTTTCATGTGAACGCGCACCTAACTGGATAGGGCACGGCTGGCTTGAGCGATCCACTTGATAACCCGCGTCATAGTACTGTTTTGCGAGAGCGCGTATGTTTTGGATTAGGCCAACCGGCTAACTCAAACATATCCAGGTTAGGTTGAACCAGCTTCGTAGTACAGGCCTCTGGAAAGAGAGAGTAGAGTCATTAACATAAGACCGATAGACAAACACTAAAAACACAACAACTAACAGGATACTAGCGCTAAAACCTTACACCTACGCTTTGGTACTTCTACTTTTACTCAAGTACAAGATCTGAGTACTTCCTCCACCTCTGCAAATGAAGAAACACGCTGCTAGAAGCTCAAAACACAACGGAACCAGGGATACTAAGAAGTGACGCACACAGCTGGGACTGGAGCACTTGTTTGGGGATTATAAAATTGGCCTACCATTACAAGTTGGATATTCTGAAAGCCAGGACTTTGTTTGTTAAAATATCAACGAAAATCTCCAAATGACCAAAACACAAACTCAAGTTTTTTTTATCACGAATCTACGTTTATCTCCGAATCTCCATTGCGACATCTGACTCATTTCGATAGAGCGGGTCACATATGTTCTTTGTCAATTATCAACTCATGATTTAATTCCAATGCCAATGAAAGAAAGGGTGGGGAGGTCGGAGTCGGAAGTGTGTATCTTGTGTGATTTTAATGCAATTTACTGGAATTACAGAGCGCCAATTCACATACAGCACATTAGCAGACATAATAATATTAAACTCACATTACAAGTTTTGTAGTTTCCGTGCACAGAAGGTGCAGTAAGCAACGGCTGAAAAAGGTTGAGACTGAATTTAGGTTTTCGAAAAAAATGTGGTAAAGGAATCAGAAAGATGAGGAGCGGAGGATAACATGCAAACACTGTTAATTTACAGTATCAATACTGAATGATGCATTTAGAATCCGTGTATCTACCGTCCAATTGTTTTTCTTTATTAAACACGTAAACGGAAGAGCGTCTGAGAGGCGTTTTTGCTTTTTGCTTTTTACCTTACTAAATGGTCTAATGGTCATTGGAGCGAGGAGCGGGGCGAAACTCACGGAAGTGATTTCAAAACAAAAGCACTCGTTTGCTAAAATCACACTTGAACCACTACAGTATCTGGAACGGTGATTATTATAAACAAGGGGAATTTAGCGATCACAACGAAAACGGCCAAGGCACATATTGAGCCCATAAAATGGATGTTATTAAGGGCTGTAAATATAATAAGCCTCTGTCTAACATTGTTAGGAGATTTAAACTATACAGCTTTTCTGCACTGCGGTCACTCAGCCGCCTCTCGCGTTTGTTTTTTCAAATCAGCTGCTCTTCATTTTTCCTGCTATATTTGACGAGTGACACAAATATTTGTTACCACAAGTTCTTAAGGAAACTGACACTGTTGGACTCGGTTCTAGTTTGACTTCTACCAGAAATAAAGTACTTTTACTCTGTACCTGTGAGTAATCCTCTGTCAGAGTCCCCTCCTTAGTACATAATGCATGTTTTTCTGCTATCTTTGATGAATGATAAAAATATAATGTTACCATTAGTTCTTAATGAAATTGATACTGCTTGACTTTGTATTAGTTAGCCTACTACTTACAAATACATTGAAGTACTTTTACTGTGTATTTTTTTGAGGAATACTCTGTCAAAGTCCCCCTGCTGAGACCAAAATCAAGCCACTTCTGCTAAGTTTGATGAGGGATTATTTTTTGTTGCCATTAGTCTTCGTGAGATTGATCCTGTTGGACTCAGTTCTAGTGAAACTTACCCCCACAAGTACTATGAAGTACTTACTGTGTACTGTTCCAGTACTCCTCTGT
>NW_011345906.1:0-1889 GCF_000735185.1 Notothenia coriiceps | reverse complement strand
TCATGGTTAACGTGTGTTGCTAACTTTATCCGGTCCTAACCTAATCTGTTTAGTTGTCCGGTTGAAAATTAACGCAAGCTCTATGCCCATTGTAGAACAGGAAACAGAAGTTGGTCCAGGTTCTGGTCAACCCAAAATTGTGATAGAGAGAGAAACATGTTTGTCATTCTGCCACCTCTAATGCTTACAGCAAGTAATCAATACCTCAGAAGGGTTCATGGCGTACATGTAGGCTACGGTTTGTTAGCTGTTTGCTTAAACTACCCCTATAGCTATGTTGCCGGCTAGCAAACTCAGGCATTTCAAACAATAACGTGATATCAGAAAACTAGAAATGTATAACTCACCTGACACTGGGGTGTGCTATTCTCTTCCTTCGACTCTGTCATGTCCTGTAATGTCAACGACGGATGTGTAATAAGAACGTCAACAGCCTGATGGCAACCGAAAATCCCTCTCTCATCTCAGATAGAAGATATGATTGGAGACGACCAGCCAATCACAATTGACCTTCTCGAGTTCTCCGATTGGTTGGTTTTGTGGCACATTTGTAACGCTGTGACAACTTGAGCGAGCACAGGCAAAGCTGAGCGCGCACAGGGTGGAGAGATCGAGCGAGCGGGGGAGAGAGAGCGCGTGCAGCGGTCTGCTTGCGCACGGAGCAGGAGTTTTATGAAAGAAAATATATTTCTCTGTGCTCAAAAATGTTGAAAAGCTCAATCGCATTTTCTATGCTCAACATGTTTCATTGCGTGCTCAGGATAGAGTCACAAATATAACGCCATACATGAGGAGCGTGCCGCAGAGGACGAGGCGTGGGATGTCTGCTGTCTGCTATGGGCTGAAACAGAGCATACATATGTACAGGCACAACTGAAGGCTGCACGAGGCCTGGTGTTCTGGATGTTAACCCTTCAGAGAGGTGTGGATGTATCTGTGACTGCGTGTCCTTCTCAACTGAAGCAAAGCCAACATTAGAACTCCTTCAAGACAAAACTAAAGTTACATTTGTTCCCTGCACATGTGAACTCAGATTTGTTGACAGATAGATAAAAAAAGTAGGGATGGCAAGATTTTTTGAAAAAATATTCCAATAAATGACATGCTTTGTTATAAATAATATGAATCAAATCACATATATTAATATTTACTAAGAAAAGCCTAACTAACTAAAAACTGTACATTATAGGAGCACATGGCACAAGCAGTGAATACAATATCAAAAGGGAGCATTTGTATTATTATACAATTGTTTGTTTTTTTAAATCACTTGACAGACTTTTGCCCACTGGTTAAATATTTGTTATCATAGTTCTATATTTTAACTTAATTCCTGTTACTGTGTTTATTAACCCTACTGTGACCATTAGAAAGCAAAGCAAAGTCCTTATGTGTAAACCTACTTGGCCATAAACCTGATTCGGACTGTGATAATTCAGGTTTTTTGAAAAACCATTGACTTGAACTGGAAGTGGTACGATGCTAACTCATTACTGAGATGAAGGACTCATTCCTGCACAGCTCTATTGTCAATTCTACCTTTTTATTCTATGTATCCATTTATGTCCTAACACCTCCTGCATGCCTCTCCCTCCGTCTCATCTGAAAGCACATCCCTTCAGTAAGCCAAACCAACACACAGTCAGGAGTGAGCGGTGCAGGTTCACAGACTCTGGTGTACCTGGAGTGGTTTTCTCCAGCGTGTACCAGCGGTAGAAGGCCCTCTTCTTCTGCTCGCTCAGGTCGGAGCCGTGCTGCAGCAGCCAATGGGAGATCCTGCTCTGGCTGATGCCTGGAAAGCAGCCAGACATCGAATTACAACAGAGTGCTTTGCTTTGTTGACAACCCTTAAAGAATTCAACAGAGACAGAAGGGAATACTAGAAGGGG
>NW_011345905.1:0-1240 GCF_000735185.1 Notothenia coriiceps | reverse complement strand
CTTTTTATGGGCCCGGCCTGTTTTGACTTTAAATATTTGCCCAGGAGGCGCTTGTGCTGTTTGGAGAGTGGGGAGGAGGGGTCGAGGAGGAGACTTACAACCTGACACACAAACTTTTGTATGAATATGTTCGTATATGAGCACCTGTAGTCATGGAGGCACACAACTGTACAGGCAGAGGTGGAGGACTGGTTTGTCCTGTTTTAGTCCCGCTGGGATAAAAGCAACTTTAGGCCAGCTAACGGCTAAAAGGGGGAATTGATCTGTGGCCCCTGATGGTGAAGATCAGCTGGCAACTGGGATACATGCCAGGAGCCGACAGCTGACAGCAAATGGATCTTGGCACCTCTAAGAATCGTCATCCATAGAAAATACAAATCTCTAATGTGAACAATCATCATTCAACGTCTCCGTGTGTTGTAGTCAACGAGCCTCAGTGTGTTTATAAAGTCACACTGTTATGAGGCATTAAAGAGACCCAATATACATATTTCCCTCCCACCTGTACTGCTATTTATTAAGCTAGATGTGGGGGTTTTAGTAGCATATAATTGGTCGTAAAGATATTGGCTTTCTCAAGAATATAATGGAAATGGATTGACTTTTTTCAAATGGTGATGAAAGCACCCACTAATACATTGAAAAGCTTAACAGCAAAATCCCTCGTGAAATGACAGCACTGTAACTCAAGATAATCCACAGATTTTCTTTTCATTGAACTTTTTCCAAGTTGGCTCAGTTGTAATTGATTAAACTTTGGATGTATGAAGGTTACTCATTCTGTATATTCATATATTTCTTAGTGTATGTATGGAAGTATATTACAGTGTGTGTACAGTAGAGGACATACGTTTTTGCACTTTTTTGCAATTTCTACAGATGATCAAAGTGAATTTTTGTTCCCCTCTGATTCTGCCCTGTAGTTTTTCTGCAATTCTTTCAAAAGAAAATCCTCCTGGGTTTACAGGAACTGCAGAGCAAGGGTGGGGCAAATATCTGAACAATTAAAAAGAATCAATTAATGGCTACACCTGTATTCAACATTTTCATATTTTACACCAGAACAACAAGCAAAAGGCTTAAACTATGCATCAACAAACGCTACTCTCAAGGTGACACATGCGTGTGTGTGAAGTATCTGTTTTTCCCCAAAAAAATCTCCAAGGGGGAACGACTGAAGCTCCCGCTTGTGATCCATCAGAGAGAGAGAGAGAGAGAGAGAGAGAGAGAGAGAGAGAGA
>NW_011345904.1:0-3984 GCF_000735185.1 Notothenia coriiceps | reverse complement strand
GACAGTGGCTGGCCTGGTCCTTTTGAAAAAGAAACAAACATAACATACGTTTAAACAGTCCTTCGGCGCCACTCGATGACGTAGTGTACTTGAAATAGTGGCTCTGCAGCAGCTCTACTCGACATTGAGAAACGGCCAGGATGTGTTTCAAGGTGTTTATAGACCGGGTCCAGTAAGGTTACTGACACATTATCTTTTCCATCATAACATCCCTTTCACTCTTAATGTCTGTTGACTCTTATAGAACCACTGAACAAATGATCCTTCTTACAGTCTGCATGGACAACTGTATTGAAAATGTAGGATTCAATTTATTTAGTTAATTTTCCCTGTTGTGTTTTGTGTTCATTTATTAGGTGGATAACAATATCCAACAAAAAAAACCTTCCCCTGGCTCTGGTTTTTAGCTTGTGAAATCTATAGCCACTTAATATTGTTCAGCTTTAATGTAAAATCAATGTTTCCACCTTAACTCCAAATCTGTTCTCACGACTTTATTCCCGGTCTAAATTGAGCCGCTCACTTATTCATATAATCTTCAGTCATTCTTCGACACTACCTTTGTAGTGTTTTTGCAAAGACATGTATATCACTATCATATCACAATGTCTGTATTTGATTGCATAGATTTAGTTCTAAGTACATGTATTTTGTTGAGTGCACATGGACTTCTGTACGACTTCCTTCCTGTCCATATTCATATTAAACCATTATAAATGTCAGTGGAGCAAGCAGGCAATATTAAACCATATTAACACTGTGACTCTGTTCCTAACAAATTCCTATCTGCGACAATGCCAGTTTAAATGCTGTTTCTTGCCTAACAGGGAATTACAAATGCTAAATCAAGCATTGCAAATGAAGGTTCACTGCGCTTGTCAGCATTAGATGGAAATTATTCATGCAATATGAATCTTTTCCCTCAAAGATGAGAGTATGTCATCTGCACCGCATGATGTGTCTTCTCTAATAGATACAAGGAGTCCTCTGTTCTGGAAATGAATCGCTGATCTTTTTACAATAATCTTCTTTCACAATATGAGCTGGGTTGTTTGATTGAGCAAACATAGCAAAAATGTAGAAACATATTCAAGTTTGACCGAAACAAACAGACTTGCAGGACTCACTGGTGGGAGAGAATCCATAAACCATATGACCGCCCTATTAGCCTGAATCTCATACTGGGAGGCTTGAGGCCAATCGTATGAGCTTTATGTACACTCACATATCCTCCAGCAGATGAATGTTCCATTGTTGGAGAAATATTATCTTGATCCAGGCAATCTCAACAAAAAAGTCCATACAAAGAATAACAAAAAGGAATTTACATTTTTTAACCTTGAGATCATAATATTTAGCTTTCTAAAATGACAGCTTTGTTCGTGTTTAGCTGCAGGCAGAAGTGACACATGTTTCAATCTGCATTTAATTAGGAGTTAATTTATTACTGAATTATTTAGTCCTGAGTTACTCATAGAGTCCTTGCACCTTGACTGTACACACATATTACTCACAGTCTAACACTGTGAAGATTACTTTTTTTCTGGTGATCCAGTGTAGCCATTCAATGGCTGTACTGCGCACACCATCAGGTCACTAAGGTGAGGGTTTTTCTTGATGGTTCCTTGACATTTGTAGTAAGACATGGCTTTTACTGTGGATGCAGCTTTCTTCAAAAACATTCTGTTCTTTGTAGCTGAAATGTCTAATTATGAGCTATTGCTTTTTTTCCTCAAGCTTTCATTGCAGTTGTTTGCCTTGCCTCCTGCCTAGTTGTAAAGTGTCAATAGTCATATAAAACTAATTTGAGGGCTGCTTTGTGGCCAGAATCTGATATGACTGTTAGAGAAGATAGTGACCTTTAGAGTAGAGTGTCTCTAATGAGTTAGGAGTTGAAAAATGTTTTGGAACAACATGCACTTGAATGAATTTCTCTGCAGTGCATAACACTACAGGGGTTCATTTAATTTGAGGCCTGCCATCTACAAAACTCTCAGCAAGAACATCTTACATGTGCATGCGAGTGACTGCATTTCTCAGTACTTGTGATCAATATACCATCCTTCCTCTTCTCATGTCTGAATGATTTCCGCCTACAGACTGACAGATCAGTCTCTCAGCTGGCTTTGTTTTCTCAACAATGGCAAATAAAACTAACTGTGCTCTTGAGATCATTCTTTTCATCTCTACCGGGTTGATACTCCTCTCCAGGGAGGTTAGCTCGATCTTCCTCTCAGGCAAAAATATAGAAATAGAAAGATGGGGCTTGATACTGTAATTCAGAATGGCACCATAGACATTTTTGCTTTAAGTAATTCCAATGATCATACTACTGTAGACTTGTGACACTAATGACTCTAAGAAGACACATTTACGAAAGAAGTATTCTGCTGCCTAAGGCACTCATTTCTTTAATGGTCCACTCTTCTCCTGTCTGTCAATGCTGCCTTATCTAAACTCCCAGTGTCCCTCACCGCCACATTTAAGAGATACTAGAAGAATTCAATTATGGCATTACCTGTCACTTTTGAACATGATAATTGCGAATAAAAACAAATGATTGCTTCTTCACACTTTTGTGTGCTACAGCAGATGCAGGAAATATATGCAAAGCACATTTACACACACACATCAAGTGAGAAAGCGCAAGATGTTCATTTTTACAAGTCATTATGTGAATGTATGCAAAGATAATTGTTTGGGGGAATAGCCTCCCTGAATATCGAACCAGAGGCAGTTTAAAAATATACCGGTATAGTGGAAAGACTAAGCAATAATACATTTATCACCCCAGACCAAGATGCAATAACTAAACAAATTCATAACAAGCAGGCCAAAATATAATGAAACACAAATCTGCGACACGTACATCTCCTCAACAACAGAATTATTCCTATTTGAACACTTAGCTGTGATAAGATGGCAGAGTGCACTGCTTTTTCTCTCTTAGTATTCCCTGTACTTTCTCCCATAGTGTGCATTTACAAAAGCTTTCTGGAACCTATAGATCTGCTGACACAATTCTGGGTGTTATAACGGGAACAGTTGTTTTTTACTTTTTTGTCTGGTTTTAACGCTTGATCCTGAGAAATGGTTCTTCATCAGCACTTAAAAAAATATCATTAAACCAATACAAGTGAGTTTATGTTGTAATTATTGCATGATGATGCAACACAATATCTATTTACTGTTTTCTAGGATAATGTCAACTCTGCTTATTGCCTCACTTGCACATATTGTTGATCTGAGTCTATTTTCCTGACAGCAACCATCTTCTGTGATCCTCTGCAGTAATTGACAGCAGACAAAGTGCTCTGCGTTGAAGTCAGTGCTTCTCATGTACACAGATGTAGAGAATCCCTTACGGCCCGTCCACACACAGGCATGAAAAAAATCTTTCAAAGCTTCGCCCATTCACTTGAATGGGGTGGCGTAGAAGATTTTTAATCTTCGCCGAACTGCATTGTGGGGAGCGGAGCATGGCTTTGCAAGCATCGTGAGCATCAAAAGTTGAGCAATGTTCAACTTTTGATGCTCCCAATGCTTTCGAAGCTGGCATCAGCCAATCAAATCCCGTTTATGCAAATCCGCCAGTACAAGCGCTAGCCAATCAAACCGCGTGCAAGCTGGGAGAGCCAGACCGCAGTTCATTTCCTCATATTCCAAACGAGAAATTACGGTAGCAAATCACCCGGTTCTTTACGACCAGAACTATTTACCGGGATACAAACCGGAGGAACCAGGCATGGAGGGAGGTGGCAGAGACAGTGGGTGAAACTGGTAGGTTTTCGCCTGTTTGGGGAGTTTATATCCAGTTTACTTAGTTTTAACATTGCTATTGCTTTGTATGTCGGGGGCGGGAGATTCATGTGATTGGTTGTTGGTCGCAAGAAATCGCCAAGCTTCAGACACGCCCAGCTTCAAGATTTTTTGATGCCTGTAGTGTAGACGGGCCGGGACTGTGACGGCTGCTAGTGGAGCCTC